>NW_026556134.1:0-41448 GCF_029017545.1 Prosopis cineraria | reverse complement strand
AGTTTAATTTTTTTAAAATAATAATAATTAATACAAAAAATAATTATTTAAAACTACTAATGTTAGGGTTAAAAAAATTAAAAAAAAATACTTTACAAAATTGAATGATCAAATTAAAATTTTGTATAAAGTTAGAGAAGTGAAAGTGTATTTTAGTCTAAAATGGTTTACAACACCATTTTTAAATTATTTTTTAAAACAAAAAAAAAACAAAATATGTCTAGTTTTATTATTTAAAAAATTGATCAGTAGTGATGGTCATTGATGATTAGTGATGTTGGCTTACGATAATGATTGGTCAGATAATTATAATTTTCAATGATCAAAATAATAATTAAAGACAAGAAAAATAAAATAAAAACATCTTTAATCTGTTTCTATTTTTATTTTTCAAATAAAAATAAGAACATTTTTAAAATAATTAAATTTAAAACACTCCTCCAAACAAGTTTTTAATTTTCTTATTTTTAAAGACAAAAATATGTTTTTGAAAAGAAAAACAAAACATACCCTCAAATTTTATAGATCACTTCTAGATTTGTTGCAACTGCGTACATGGAAATCAACTTTAACAATTTAAGTTTTACAAAAACCAGACATTTTGGACGTGTTTGGTTTCTGTTTTATTTTTTATTTTTAAAAACTGCTTTGCAATATAATTTTAAAATTTTTTAAAACAAAATATAAAAATTGTTTGATTGTATTAATTTAAAAATTAATTTTATAATTAAAAGTTGATTGATAGTGATAGTCACTTATAGCTAATGGCGGTAACTTATAATAATAATAACCAGTTAATAGATGTGACCATGCTCTCTCTAATTTTATTTATAAATTATTTTCAGCATATTTCATTAGAATTAAAAAAAATTTTAAACTTCATTAAATTTATCTTAAATTTAACGAGTTTTTACATTTATTATAATAAATATTCTTAAATTTATTACTGATATTTTTATTTAAAATATTTAATAAGGGTGAAAATGTAAAGAGAAACATTTAAAATTGGCAAGTGCCCAATAAATAGGATCAATTTTTTTCTCTTTATGCCTTATAAATAAGATTAGAGAAGTAATCTTCAATAATGAAATGTAATATTTTGAAAATAAAAAAAATAAAAACAGTTTTGAAATATTTCCATTTTTTATTGTTTTTTAAAAATAAGAAAAATTTTAAAAATAATTAAATTATTTTTAAAAACAGAAATCAACAAGCTTCTAAATTGTATTGATCACGTCTAGAATAATTGGTGTTCCCAATAAAGTGGAGGAAAGTTTCAGCAGCATCTGATAGTACTTGGGCAATGGGCCCAGCATTGTAAAAACAAAAAAGGAAAGGGCAAAAAAAAAAAAAGAATTTGAAGGAGACAAGTTCATGGAAGAGGTCGCATCCCTATCATGCTATTATTTGTCCTACGTAACATTCTCGACGCTCGAACCGGCCCTCCTCTGTCGCCCAACTGTCAAAATTCCATACTCTCCTTCGAAATTTTCGTCATCAATCTCTAACCCATATTTCTCAAATCAACCATGAAAAGGGCTTATCTTGTTCAGAAGCTTCAGGCTTCTGTGTTTCCTCTGTTGTTCCTTTGGGGATTTCTCGCGCAGCCCGGGTATGCTTGTTCCACCACATTGTGCCTATTTCTTTCCTTTCTCTTGGCTTATTTATTTACTCACTTCCTTACGATTGGAGGGTATGCCCTGTTCTTCTAAATCTGCTTTCCATACTTATTCCACGTGGATTTTTTGTTGGCGTTCGGTTCTGGATATAATTGATCTATTTTCACTGACATTAAGTCATTTTCAGAGGCATTGTATTCGTAAGCATATGCTCTAAACTCAAATGTTGTCCATGTTGTTGCGTAATGAGAATGTATGCTCAAGTGTAAACAGTAATGGGATTTTATATTCTCTTCATGGTGATGATTTAGGATCCTTCTCCCTTCTATTTCTTCCTGTAGTATCCTCAAATGAACTGCATAATAATATTTCTTCCTGTAGTATCCTCAAATGAACTGCATAATAATTTGATCATCAAATTCTTAGGTGTATTTAGCTTCAGTTTCCAAGAATAGCGAATGACTGAGCAGCAGAATTTTATATATTATTTGCAGAGACTAAAACTCAGCTTGACAGTTCTGTAGGTAATTAGTAGTTTACTGTTATCATTGTAATACCAGCTTTATTTTGTCGGAAAAAAAAATTGATTTTGTTTTGGTGGCCTTGCTTGCTGTAGAATATATGGTTTGAAACAAAAGTGTTTGCAGATTCGTAGGAAATCAATGAGCAAATGGATAGGAGAAAAAAGAGAACTGTGACAGAGAATGGTGATGCTGGGTTAGGGGAGGACTTGGTTCTAGCAACTCTGATTGGAAATGGGGAAGATCTTGGTCCTCTTGTCAGGCACGCCTTTGAAATGGGGCGTCCTGAAGGGCTTCTTCACCAGCTGAAACATGTAGTGAAGAAGAAGGAGGCTGAAATAGAAGAGATGTGTAAGACACACTATGAGGACTTCATTGTTGCAGTGGATGAGCTTCGAGGTGTGTTGGTTGATGCCGAAGAGCTCAAGAGTGAGCTTCAAAGTGATAATTTTAAGTTACAACAGGTTGGAAGTAGCATTCTTGTGAGCCTTGAGGATCTTCTTGAATCTTATTTCATCAAGCAGAATGTGATTGAAGCTATAAAGATGTCAAAGTATTGTATTCAAGTGTTAGAGCTTTGTGTCAAGTGTAACAATCACATATCCAATGGCGAATTTTATCCTGCATTGAAGACAGTGGATTTGCTTGAGAAGAATTACTTGCAAAATATTCCAGCAAAGACACTGAAAAAGGTGGTAGAGCAGAGAATTCCTGCGATAAAATCCCACGTTGAGAAGAAAGTATGCAGCCAAGTTAATGAGTGGTTGGTACATTTGAGGAGCTCTGCTAAAACTATTGGACAGACAGTGATTAGTCATGCTGCATCAGTTCGCCAGAAGGATGAAGAAATGCTAGAAAGACAAAGAAAGGCTGAGGAGAATTGTGGGTCAGAGGATCAAATTTATAGCTTGGAAGTTGAGGAAGCTGGTGAGGATTCTGTTGTCAAGTTTGATCTCACGCCTATTTATCGTGCTTGTCATATACAAGATTGTCTAGGCCTTAGAGAGCAGTTTCGTGAATACTACTATAAGAATAGGTTGTTGCAATTGAATTCAGACTTGGAACTATCTTCAGCACAACCTTTTGTTGAATCACACCAGGCATATTTGGCTCAAATTGTAGGATATTTCATGGTTGAGGACAGAGTTCTGAGAACAGCAGGTGGACTCTTGGTACCTGATCAGGTTGAAACAATGTGGGAGACTGCTTCGGCAAAAATCACATCGGTTTTGGAGAAACAGTTCTCAATTATGCGTTCTGCTACACATCTTCTCTTGGTGAAGGATTATGTGACACTCATGGTATCCACTCTCAGACAGTATGGATATGAAGTTGGTCCTCTTCTCGAGGTTCTTGATCGAGGTTCTTGATAGTATTGCAACAAATATCATGGGATTCTTCTGGACGAATGTCGAAAGCAATTCTTGATCTTCCTTCCTTGCCAACGACTCATATGATCAATGGTTATAAAGAAACAAGTGACTATGAGAACAATGTTCTGTCGTTTAATCTTCAAACCACAGATATCATGCCAGCATTTCCTTATGTTGCTCCTTTCTCCTCCATGGTTCCTGAAATGTGTCGAATCGTGAGATCCTACATTAAAGGCCTGTTGATTACTTATCTTATGTATAAATGCCAACTTATTGATGCTGCTAGGAAATACTTGACAAGTTTTTGATTGATGTATTGAATGAAATATTGCTTGATACTATTAACAGTGGCAACATCAGTGTATCTCAAGCAATGCAGATCGCTGCAAACATAGCTGCTCTAGAAAGGGCTTGTGATTTCTTCCTCAGGACGTGGCACATCTATGTGGAATCCCAATTCGCAGTTTTGAAGCCTCAAGTTGCTTTAACTGCAAAAGTGGTGCTCAAGACATCAAGGGATGGGGCCAGCTTATCTTGCTCTATTGAGTCTGGTCATCTCAAAGATAGATGAATATATGGCTTTAATAGAGAAAATAAATTGGACTTCAGAAGAGATAAAGCAGAATGGGAATGACTATGTGAATGAAGTGATCTTTTATCTTGACTCTCTTATGTCCACAGCACAACAAATGTTACCATTGGATGCTATGTACAAAGTTGGGAGTGAAGCACTTGAGCACATTTCTAACTCTATTGTGGCTGCATTTCTCAGTGATAGTGTCAAGAGATTCAATGAAACTGCAGTAATAAGCATCAACAATGATGTTAAAATGTTAGAGGCTTTTGCAGATGAGAGATTTCATGCTTCTGGGCTGAGTGAGATTTACAAGGATGGGAGTTTCAAGGGATGTTTGTTAGAAGCAAGACAATTGTTAAATCTTTTGCTGAGTAGCCAACCTGAAAACTTCATGAATCCTGTGATAAGGGAGAAAATTACTATGCCTTGGATTACAAGAGGGTGTCTATTATCTGTGACAAGTTTAGGGATTCTCCTGATGGCATATTCGGAAGCCTTTCGAATAAAACACAAAAACAAGCGCCAGAAAGAGATCCATGGACACGCTTAAGAAGAGACTCAAGGATTACAATTGATGATACTAGACTTGGTGAAAAATTCTTTTATTTAAAACTATAGTATAATGCTTATAGCGTACTACTTCCCTTATAGATCTTGTAATGATTAGCATTCCTTTATTTTGCATATGAATGCATGTTTGGTTACACGGAAATGCATTATTCATTTCTTTCCTAGAGAATATTTTTTTACCTTCTAAACATCACATAAATGTTTATAACTGCCTGGAATAAGAATTTGTGCTTTGTGCTGGAATTTGTTGATTGATCATTGATACTTACCCTGTGTAAGTGTACTTGTGTGAATATAATTTAGAGCATCATAAGGGTTGTTCATTGACTTCTGAATCTAGTGATCCAAAATAAATGTTTGTTCTTGGACATCTCATTTTTAAAACAGTTTCACTCAATGTCTAAATTTTCACTTGAACAATTTTGTTACACATTATAAGGTAATCAAGCCCAATGAAGCATGCTGCTATACTCAGTTTTAAGTGCACTATCACGTTGCATGAAACTTGTTAAATCAAAATTTTATCGTCATTTAGTGATTTATGAATGTGTCAACAATGTTGTGTTTTCTTTATCTTCAGGTAAAATCATCATCAATATAAAATATAAAGCTTATGACAAGTTAAGCCTTTCATAATTTATGAATAACACGATTTATTTTAATATTTGTGTTACAAACAGAAAATCGTGTCTGGGTCTATATTATAATAACTTACTAGTTATTATAAAAGCAAATGAAAATGAGTTTTGGAGGAAACTACTGGTCCCCCAAACAGGTTTTTTTTTTTTTAGAGAGAGACAACGGAAAACATATTTACAGTTTTTATAATTTCATTTAATTTTGAATTAAATCCCTACAGTTTTTTTGTTTTAATTGAGCCATTATAGTTTAATCAATTAAATTTTTTAATCCCTGAAAGTTAAAATCCTTACATTTTTTTCTTTTAAAAAACAAAATTAAGAATTTTTATATTTTTATTAAATGATTATATGATTTTAAACTTAATTATATAATTTTTATAATTCAAAATTTATAAAATTAGGTTGTCTTCTAATTATATTTTATACATGTAAAATTTTCATTAAAAAATTATAATTAAAAATAGAAACAGAAATTAAATCAAATTTTCTTTTTTCGAGTTTGGTTAAAAATATTAAATTATATTTTCTACAAACTCCAAGAGTATTTTTCTTTTGTAAAATTTAATAATTCATTGTTTGTAAAATTTAATAATTCATTGTTAAGTTTAACCTTGCAACATACATAATAAATGAAACTATAAGAATTTGATTAAAACAATAAATTACAGAAACTTAATTCAAAATAAAATAAAATTATAAAGATCTGTAAATATATTTTTTCTAGAAACAATAACTGACTTGGGTGGACCGAAAACAGAATTAGTAATATTGTGACGAATAATAATTGATTTGGGTGGATCGAAAACGGAAGTAGTTGGGAAGCAACTTTGAACAATGAGAAATTTGATCCCATTTTTTTTCCTCCGACCACATCTGGAATCCTATGCCCTCTTTGAATAGTGCATGTATAGCTCTAAGCATTTTCTTTTCTTTTTTACGCTCCTTGAAATATCAAATTGCTTAAACGAAGAAAAAAAATATCAAACTACTTTAATTATTTCTCTTATGAAAATATCTTTATTTCCAAAATTATGTGTTTATTTCACCATTTCTATCCCCTTATTGGTGTTATATGTTAGAGATGATCGTTTTCTAAAATTTGGAACTAAACACGAATTGTTGAAGATTTGACAGTGATGCTTCATATTTGTTATGCTATAATAATAAGTCAATGCATAAATATTTAATTGTAGAGTTACAGCTATAATATTCAATAATAAAATCGTAAATTTTTTTGTCACAAAACTTTCAAATTTTTTCGTAGCGAAGTACAAAATCGCAAAAAAAAAAAACTAAATATTAAAAATTAAAGCTATTCAAAAAGGGAAATCTAACAATCAATATAATTAAAACTTTAAAGGGAAAAAAGTTCTACAAGTGCATATACAACTCATCCGATCCCACTGGAACAATTTCCTAGAAATTTGTTTTGCCAAAAAAAAGAAAAAGCTTGTATATTAATTGTATGCAACTTGGGTTTTAATATGGGCAAGAACTTATTCTTCTATAAGTTCGTTTGTCTTTAGACTCTAGTAGTAATCGACCTTGTTGGTATTGGTTGTACCATTACAAGGTTGAACAAATTCCTTATACATTGTCGGCGGTGGTTTGTATGGCGGTGACACACATCTCAACAGAGCCCAGTTGACTCCATTGAAATAAGGATGGTGTTTTATGGCTGTGGCTCCCATTGTGGACCCCAAACGCTTTGTGGGGTCCTTCAGCAAGAGTTTTGCGATTAAGTCCTTGATTGGTTCAGCAATTATGGGCTCTTTAGGAAAGTCAAGAGCTCGAGCCACTATGTTAGCCAATGTTAGCTCGTGGTCAGGCCCTTTGAAGGGTGTGATCCCGTAGAGCATCTCATACATGAACACTCCCAGTGTCCACCAGTCAACGGCATTGCCGTGGCCCTCGCCAGAGACTATTTCCGGTGCCAAGTATTCGTGGGTCCCAACAAAAGACATGGACCGAATTTCTATTGGTTCGGCTATGATCTCGAGGGACCCACAACGAGTGGACCTCTTGTTCTTGCGCTTGCGTTTGGGGTGGAGGCAGGAGACAGCTGGCACAATGCAGTTGGGTAGAATGCATGATGACATGGCGGAGGAGGATTGGTCTGTGGGATTTATGTTTGGACTCGAAGGTTCGTGATCTACTACGATCTGGACCGTTGACGAGGATGAGTCGTGGCTTTTTAGAGAGAGATCAAAATCTGTGAGCATTATATGACCGTCCGATCTTATAAGTACATTTTCAGGCTTCAAGTCACGGTAGACTATTCCCATCATGTGCAGGTACTCCAACGCAATAACTACTTCTGATGCATAGAATCTATATCACCCATGGCAAATAAAACCAAATATTTAGCGAGATATTATTATTTATTTATTTTATTATTATTATTAATATAAATACATATGTAAGATAAAAAAATTGATTATCACATAAAAGCTTAAAACTTCGTGTCTATTATAGACAAGATATACCTATGTATATATGGGTAACCATTTATGAAATTAATTTTTAATTTGTCTCTGAATTTATATCCCTGTTTTCTTAATTCAATGTGTTAAATAAAATCATCGTTGATATTATCTTCATAAAGAATTATTTCGAAAAATACAATGACAAATAAAATGTTTCTAGTGAATTAGTTCATCCCCATTAGGCCATTACACAATGTGTAAATTGGCTATTAGCTTCTATGGTTAAAGGTGGATATCAAGAACAGTCGAAAAAGAGACTACTAATTAACTTTATTAATAAAAAGATGCTAATAATCATGATTGTATTAATAAATAATTTTTTCCAACTTTATATATAAATGGTTAAACATATTATCAAAAAATGATTAAAAGTATTAATATGTAAAAAATATAAATTAAGAAGACAATCTTAAGAGACTAAACCGAGAGATGTTTCATTCATTAAAAAAAAAAAAATACAATCGAATTGACAAAGGAAAATTCCATCTCACCGAATTATATAAAAATACATCCAAGTTGTGACAAATAAATAATTTGTTTTAAAGCCTATATATAAAATCTAAGTTTAGTATATTCTAATAAATAATTGTAAATAACTAAACATTAAAAAATCATGACAAGGAAAGAAAGAAGAAGAGGATAAGAAATAATTATCATCATAGTCTCATTGCCACCTTTCTTTCCAATAACTGAATCATACGGGGTCCATTTAATTATTTTCAATTATTCTTGTAGATAAAATTTTGACCAACTATTATTATAGATAATTGGGTTAGAAAAAGATGTAGTAGTCAATGGGCAACAAATTAATTCATAGCAGATAGTAAAATTTGGCATGATTATTTCAAACATAAGCCTGCGTATCAAATAAAAATCTAAATATAAATAACTAAATAAACTGAAAATATTTTCGATCAATCCCTCAGTCCCCACCGAGAATGAAAATAAGATGGAGGCACCCAGGAAAAAAAAAGTCATGTTAAAAAGCGGTCAATGTCCAGTAAAAAGGTAGTGATTGGTATTATCATGTGTTAAAAAAGTACGAAGAAATAAACGAGCTAGCAAGTTTTCAAAATAAATTACATATACACAAACAACTTTAACGAATCAAGTGACCTAAAGGGTTTTTATTTTAATTTTGCCAAATTTGTTTCAATTTTTTTTTTTTTTTGTGTGGTATAACTTAGAAGTGGTTTTGAATTATTAAGAGGGGCACGAGAGACATAATAAAATGATTGTGGGGTCTTAATCAAAGTCACTCGATAGAAGAGAAAGACATGGGATTAAATTACATGGCCCCATATGCAACAAAAATAATGAATAACCAATTCAAAATCCGAATATTATAAAGAATAACCTTGACGTATCAATAGTCGTAGATTTCTCTGTTTTATCAATAAATTAGGAAATACCAACTGAATTTCCTTTGTGGCGCTACATGTTAGGATGTTTAATTATCTATACTCTCAGAAGCACCCTCAAGTTTATTAAATATTAAAATTAAACCATTATCATGCATGTGTATTCTCATAATTATCTATATATTCTTAATTATAACCACAACGCATACAGACATGGTCGTCAAGTTGATCAATAGAGTACACTGCCAATGACCCCAATTTTAAATTTTAACTGGATTGCATTAATTATTAAAAAAAAAAGATGAAAGAGGATTTCAAGAAAAAAAATAAAAAATTTCACTCATCCTAATAAATATACAACAACATTAGAGAGATTTAGATTATAATAAGAGTAAAAATAGGTCAAACCCTATCACACAACTTATAGTCTAGTTGTTTAGCTAAACTTCTTTAGTTAAATAAGTTGTTTGGTTAAATAGGCCAGACTTTTTTTTTTAGACCGAGCCTATTTAAACCTTTTTATTTAGTTATGTATATATAATAGTTTATTTATATTAAATATATTTAATTTATGCTGTTATTGATATTTTCTTGGTTGAATGATTGAACTTTGTTGATAATTTAAGTAAATTTAAAATCTAGTAAAGGCAATTCAAAGCCTATTTCTTGAGCTTTTTTAAAGGTCTACTTAGCCTTTAAAAATAATTTAGACTCAATTAGGTTTATAACAAGTTCAAGTTTGAACCTAAAAAATAAAAAGCTTATATATAGGTTCAGGTCTTAAGCTTTTGCTATAAATTTAATTTTATTTAAGTAAAACCCAGCCTAACTTAACCTGTTCCCGTTCTTAATTATAGATATTGATTTGGGAAAATATATTATGAAAAATTAATTACTTGATCATATAATTTTCACTCAATTAAAACTTAATTTCTGAACTTTAATTTAGTACAATTCAATCATATAGTTTTGACTTAGATTAAAAAGATTAAAACTTAGTAACTAAATTTTAACTTGGTGACTAAATTTCTATAATTTTATTGATTTAAAATGTTCATCTTTATATTTTATAAAATAAAATTATAAATAATAAAGATGTTATTAAAGCTTACTACTAATGTTTTATAAATTGCTAAAATTATAATGAGTTAAAGTTTCTACTATTAAGTGAGTGAATTTAATTGAGTAAAAAATACGGTGATCAAATGCTGATCCTAGTTATTTATTTATAATTGAATTATAGAAATATATGCATGTTAGTTTTTTTTGACAGAGAAACCGTGACAAAAACAAAAAGCAGAAAAGAAATAAAAACTAGAAAATCATGGCACGAATCATGAATAAATAAAAGCAGTAATAATAAATAAAAAGGAGAGCATGTCATGCAGAAAAAGGTAGGAAGTTGACACACCGTACGGCATCTTCGTGGAAGCGCTGAAGGGGTTGGCGTTGGCGGAGAACGTGGAGATCACCGCCGGGACAGAATTCCGTCAGCAAGCAGGACCACCGTGAGGACTCGATGATGGCGTAAAGCGTCGGCAAGAACGGGTGGTCCAACATTTCCAGTATTTCCCTTTCTGTCCGGGCCCGCCCTTCCTTCTGCCGACTTGCCAGCTCCTCCTTGTCCATCACCTTCGCAGCAAACACGCACTCTCCTTCCGGTAATCCCTTCACCTTAGCCACGTACACGCTCCCGATGTCGCCGCTCCCCACGCGCCGAACAAACTGGATGTCGCCCATGCTCAATGTTGTCGTCGGCTTGAAACCGACCCGATGGATCGAGTCTGACGCTACTGCATATAGTTTGGTTGATGGCGAATGCGTATTTTCTACGGTTTCGTTAGCGGCAACATTGCAACTGAGATTTTCCAAGTCTCCGGCGAGGTCATCAGTCGATGAATCCTTTGCACCGGCACCAGCGGTGGTAGAACTAGAACAGAGATTGTCAGATTCTCCGGAAACTTCGGAGGCGGATGACTGAATTGTGACAGTAGCTTGGGCGTGTTTGCAATTGAGTTTATCGAAGTCGTCTGAGATGTTGGCGCCGGATGATTGATTTCTACCGGCTCTGGCTGTGGCAGAATTGCATCTGAGATTTTCAGCTTCACCAGAGAGTTTGGAGGTAGATGGATGAATTGAGATAGCGGCAGAGGAGTGCTTGCAATTGTGATTGTCGCAGTCGCCAGGGATGTCAGCGGTGGACGACCAATTTGTGACCGTACCGGGGGTGGTAGGATTGCAACTGGGATTGTTGACGTCGCCGGAGAGATCAGCGGCGGGTGGTTGGATTGTGAATGTGGAGGTGGTGTGCTTAGAATTGAGGTTGACGAAGTCGCCGGGCAGTTTGACGGCGGAGGACGGCATTGTGGCGGTGGAGGGGTAGGGAAATTGGGGAAGTCGGAGTATGAGAATGAGAGGGAGAAACTCAGGCAGAGGGGCTTTGAAAAAGGTGGGAGACAAATGGGCCGGCAGTTTAAGGATGGGCCATGTGGCTCGCTTTTATGACACCAGGGCCTAGAAGGGAAGGGGCCCATGGGAAAAAATGTCAATATTATTTTTTTTTGAACGATTTATAATTATTTCTTGTGACTAAAAAAGCATTTATTTCTCGATCTGACACAGACTGATAATGATTAAATCATTAAAAAGAGTAGACAGATTGTTCTATATTTTTTTATCTGTACATTCAATGATGTATATAGAAACACTAATTACAATTAGTGCTTACGTTGATACGAATACAAGTAGAAGTTTGACTCCCTCCCCACAAAAGAAACTTTTTAAGAGGTGAACAACAGAAATAGAATATGTAAAAGTTACCTTATTTTCATCCTATAGTAAAAACAAGAATAAATTAAGAGCCTATTTGAAATTTTGGAAACAGTTTTCTATTATTCAGAATTTTAAAAAAATATGTTTGATAACATGTTTTAAAAAAGTGTTTTGAAAAATAAAAAATAAAATATTATTCTGAAAGATCGAAAAACAAAAATATCTTTTAGGTGTTTTGAAATTATTATTATGAAAAATAAGAGAGTATGAGAAAAACACACATTTTTATTATTTTTTTGTTATCAAAACTATAAAACACCTATTTTCAAAAAAAAAATAAAACAAAAACAATTTCAAACAATTTCAAGTGTCTTTTGATTTTATGTTTTTGTCATTACGACAATACGGCCAACATATTCATTCATCAATTCTTGCTGAAATTTACATTCTCTGCTTGTTTATTTGCAAAAGTGAATCACAATTTTGAAAATCAAACTGAACGGTCCGACTATCACTCGTTGATCAAAACAGTCAAGTTCAACTAATTGGACTAATATAGTAGTTGAATCGTGTTGACCTGGGTTGACTCGATCAATTTTATGAGAATCGAATTTAACCTAAAAATCAGAGTAAGTCAACCTAGTTTAAAGTCAAAAAAATTAAAAGAGAGAAAGAAAGAAAGAAATTTAGGTTAAGTTGCTCAAATTCGCGTTTTCTTTTTTTTAATCTCTAATTATCATCTATCTTTTCATATCTCATCTCTGATCTCTCCTCCACAACTCAAGCTCAATCTTTAACTTTTTCTCCAACCTCTGCCTCGAACTCTAGTGACCAACTTTTAGTATCAAGATCGAAAACTTATGAGTTGTAACCTGATGCCATGTCTCTAGTTCTAACATTTTGCTTTGAAATAGTGAGTTTGTGCCAACATACTTTTACTTCCAGTTCCAACAATCTAAGTGTCTAGCTTTTCACATCAAAATCCCAAACACTATTGATAAATTCATATTTTACTTATATATTCATATATATATATATATATATATAATTTTTATTTAATTTTTATATCACCAACTAATCTAACTAGTTGAACCATAAAAATTGCGATTGGTTGTTCTTTTCAGTTTGACGTACAGTATGAGTTTCAAAACATTAGTGGATTTAACATGAGGCTGCTTCCCCCGCTTCAATATGAATCCCGGCAATTATGCATCGGGTTTCAAAGGCATTGCCTACTTATTGATAGTAAAATAAAATAGAGTTAATTCCTTTAATATCTTTTTGTAGTTTGATTGAATTATGCCTATGTATTCTTCTAATATTCAACCTGAAAAATAACAATATATACACGTAAATAACCTTACCAATTGAACGTTTGCAAATTTGTAAATCTGGCCGCACATGTCAAATGAATCTTTCATGATTAAATCATACTTGCCACTAAAATAGACTTCAAACATTTATGTCTGTAACCACTAAAATAGAATAAAATTTTAAAACACCAAGTGCAAACTATAGTAATTTGCTTCGAACCAAGTTGTTGCCAGACTTGCAATTATGCAACTTTAATAAAAATCTCTTTTAAATGTCTCTTCAAATCTTGTCATTGGTTGTAGTTTCCTTTAAACAAGTTTGGTAAACTTTCTTTTTCATCCAAAAAGAAAAAATCAATCAGCGATTGCTAATTGTTTTGATTCTCATCTTACATAATAAATGTTTTAAAAGTAAAAATAAAGTGCACAACACAACAAGCTCTAAAACACAATTTTCACAGTGATAACTCAGACATTAGCACTTCAGAACTACAATCTAGCAAGAAAGTTCATACTTTAGCAATGGAAAGAAGAATGCCAAACCCATAAGCATTACGATCTTCAACATGAAATATTCCCCGCGTCGGATGAGATCTCTTCTCAAATTTTGTTTTTCCCGTTATCACAAACTATTCTAACACTGGTGACATTTCCCAGCTATCAGCTTCTTTTTTTATTCCATCATCTGGTATTCTAAAAAACCTTGCTCTCAGCGGAGGAACTGCTTTAAAAGAGCAAATAATGAGGAGTTAACTGTAAAACATTCATTTTTTTTTTAATGAATAGAACTTGATAGCAAACATCTAAAAACTACACTTTCTGTCCACAGGTAAAGAGATATGTGTAACCTTTCGCTAAACTCTGTCCAACTCAGTACTGTGCTTGTCTAACTGGTCTTTTAACTCATTTCTCCACCCCTGAATTAGATTCTCTTGCTTTTTAATCAACTCCGTTTTTCTCTTAAGTTCTTCTTCCATCAAAGCAATCTCCTGCTTAGACAAGATACAATAAAACTTAAGTTTCGATGCCATTGTATAAGGATCTCAATGACTTGCTGAAGTAAGAACAATTTACCCAATGCCTACTTCTGCGCACTTATTGTACCTTTCTAAGCATTTCAGCTTTTGATGGCTGACTCTCACGCAGCAGGCTGATAAAATAAAGTTGAAGCTTCTTGGCAGCCTCCATAAAATCTCTGGCATGCCTCTCTACGTCAACTGAAACGGTTGTCCGAGGAGAAAAGAATCAGTAAGGTTAGATGGTGAGTGCACTATGCTTAAGATGCATTACAAGATGAGCAGAGCTCTATCTTTTTTCTTTTGGCCAGAGGATAAACCACTGTCAAAACATATCATTTTTGTGCCATAGAAACTACACTAGTGCAGTGTCAATGGAGAGCCTTTAAGCTTACTAGTCAATCTAATTTGCAAGAAAAGAAAGTTTAACCAAACCAGGGTGGCAAAATAGCAGGTTAACAGGACAGAATTTTTCTTTTCAATGTGAATTAAAACGGGAGTTTCAATAGCTTCTTGATATTGTCATGTCACACTGCTACCTGATCACTTGGGATAATCTCCAACATTACCAGGAAAAGCCAATAGAAATTAAGCAAATTATACAGGACCCAGCAGGATATCTGGCACAAGTAACAAGGGCCGCGGCAAACCATTCAGTGAGAAATTGTATCCAGCCCATGTGTAGTTGTTCACTGCACAGGGAACATTTAATATGGTGGTAACTTTTGAAACACCCCTATTGCACTATTCGCAATAAAGCCATTATTTAAGATGACATTGCCTTTAGTGAAGCTAAGAGTACAAACATAAACTCTATCAACGAAAACTTATATAATAATCAAGTGTTTAAATGTAAACATGACACATTATCATTTCTCTCAATCTCTTATTAACATTAGCTTAACAAGGTTACCATCTAGCCATGTATTAGAAGTGAGTGAATTTAATTACTTCGCAATCAAATTGATATGGTTATTTTATGTACGGGGCATTTTTTTGCTAACCTGCTAGAAACTCTATTAATTATTGAAGATCAAAGGACTTCAAATTTTTTAAAGTCATTAAGCTAGCTCACTACTTTTTACCTGAAGCGTCAGAATGAAAAATTTCACATAGTTGGGCTGTTACAACGAGTGAAAATGGTACAATCCTGATTACAAGAAGATAATTACTCACTTTGATGTGAAGGGTGGGGGGAGCGGTCTATCGCTTGAAGTTCTCTGGCAGGCAAGCAAGGAAGCAAAGCAGCCTCCAAAGCCATGACACAAGCAACCATATCATCCCTCGAAGGAGGCGAAGAGGGCAGCGGAGGATCAACTGTGTGCTGCGACTCCATTACTTGTCGATCACCCATATACCCTGTGAACCTGAATTTTCAACAAGGAACATGAAAAAGCTGATAAATGACGAGGAAATTTTGTGGAATGTTTTTACAAAAGCTAATCGAAAGATAAAAGGTTTGTGTTATGCAAAAATTTCCGGTAACGACCTAATGAACAAATCAACAGGAAAATGTTGAAATGTCGAAATGCCAACAAAAGGAAGAAGTAGAAATCAATGGAAGTTGAAAAGTAAGAGATGAGAGATTTAACTGTGCGTGAAATCGTCTTCTCCGTTCGTTTCGTTCCTACTTTGTGGATCACTCGCCGCTTAGCCCTTTTCAAAACACAGCGTTTCTTGGCTGATCCTTCGCAGGCCACTCTCCTCTGGTTTCTGTAATCGATTGCTTATAGAAATTTTCAGATTCACCTGTATCGTCGTTCACAAAATCACGGCTGACACCACCGACCCTTGTTTCCGGCGTTTTTTTTCCCCGGGGAAGGGTTTGGGTTTGGGACTCGTGCTCGTGATGGCCTAACTGCGTTTCGATCACCTCCTCATGGCCTTATTCTTTTTCAAACCGCTATTATTTTTCTTTCACCTTTATCATTCTCTTTTCCAGGAAAAGGAAAAAAAATTATCCTTTTTACCAATGCTTCATTTTCTTTAAATAAAATGGAGAATTTAATAAAAATTACCTTAGCTAGGCCAACGACACTCAAATTCAACTTAATTTAAACTGTTTGAGAAGTTGATGACCTTAGTTAGGCCAATGACACTCAAATTTAACTTAGTTTAAACTGTTTGAGAAGTTGATGCCGTAGGTTTCTTTCGTTACAAAACAATAGTTTTGTGAATCATTTTAGCTTTTGAAAATCTAAAAATCTATCATGTTTGCGCATGCTCTCTCACCCTTGTTAATTATAAAAGTAAATCGATATAATTTATATATTTCACGATAATTTTTCTAGTTCAAGTGTAGATCGAATTTCCATGTTTATTATTTCATTTATTCTAATTATTTTAGAGTGATCGTGCATTTATTATGATTGTTCTTCTCTCTTTATATATAGATATACTTTCATGTTCTGAACAGAAGGGAATTGAATTCGATAATTGTATTTAGCATAGGTATTGAGTGTCTGTACCATTTGAGCTATTAAAATTCAAATCAACAATTTATATAAACTCACTCATTCATTAATCTCAAGTGAAGTATGAATTCATAACTATAGATTGGAATTATAACGGTTCAAATGGTATAGGCACTGAATACATATATTAAGTGCAGTCACCGAATCCAAATTTAAATAAAAGAACGTTGTATAATTTAATTTCAAGTGTGCTTATTATTCTCTTTATTTTATGTTTTTTATAGTGATTATCTCTATGATATACTTGTTTCATTGAACATTAAATTAAACCAAGAGATCGATAGCCTAAGGGCATAAAACTAGGATTTAGAAAGAGATCACTGCTTCTTTCGAAAGTTACTCAAATGTGTAGATAAACTCAATAGCTTATATGGAGGAAGAAATGCATGTTATGAATGGTGTAACATTCTACTTTAATTTTTAGAGTTAATTAGAATAAAAAAAATAGAAAGAATGTTTGAAGATAAAGAAATTAATTAAAAGATTTTTTTAGTTTAACATCGAATATAGTTTTATATTAAAATGTGTTTTTTTTAAAAGGGGGTTTAAGGCTGGTTAACTTAAGTGTTAAGTTATATAATAATAATAATAATGAGTAGGAGGGACGGTGGCATAAGGTAAACAAAAAAAAATATATGTTATAATAATAATATTTGAGGAGATGCGGTGGAAAAGGGAGTATATAATGGTCAAATTTTCTTTCCCTTGCTCATTTGTGAGAGAGAGAGAGAGAGAGAGAGAGAGAGAGAGAGAGAGAGAGAGAGAGAGAGAGAGAGAGAGAGAGAGAGAGAGAGAGAGAGAGAGAGAGAGAGAGGACAAGGGATTTGAGGAGATTTTGGGGTAAGATTTAATATTCAAAACTATTCCTATTATCAAAACTCTTTTTATAAATATTTTTCTCCTCATCTAGAGCTTTCTAATGATAGTAAAATTTTTATGAGTGGAGCAAATTCTAAAGTTTAAACTTAGAGTAAGTATTGACTTTTAACAACGGAAATTATTAATTAGTAGAGATAAATTAGTACTTAAATTCTATCGGTTTAGATTTGTTCTATTAATTGATTTGAGAGTTTAAAATTAAGTTTTTAACTAAAAAATTGTGATTTCTAGTGTATAGAATGTCTATATTGATTAAATTATGTTTTTGGGATTTAGATAAGTTAATTTAATTTAATTTTGGGTTTTTATCGAAGGGATTCAAATTGAAAGGATATGATTGTAAATTTGAGAAGTTTAGTTGAATTTTATATTTAATTGATAAATTGCAATATGTATATATATATATATAGTGGTATTCATATCATTCGATGTCGTAGATTAATCTATTATCGTGGTTAAGAAGTTCCCCTACACATCTGAGTTAGTTATAGCTTGGAGAAGAGGTAACATTGGAATATCTTTTCATATATCAAGATACTGATTTTTAGTATCGTGTATATACATATATATATATATATATATTAATACTTGTGTGATCTTATTGTGAAATGTGACATTTGTTTTATGTGATGTAAAAGAGATAATAAGGATGGCTAGTAATATAATTGTTTATTTGGGATTGATGATTAAATATTATGCCGTGTTGTTTGCCTCCACTATGCGCGTAGTGGTTGGCCTTTTTCTTGTAGTTCTCAATGTCTCTGACATTTTGGGACGATGGGCACCTTCTTTTTAAGGAGGGGAGTCTTATTCTGACGGCAATGTACCTTTGACCGGGTATAACCTCAGTTTAGGCTCCAGCTAGCGATAATAAGGGAGTTGGGAGCCATAAGGGTGAGGTTAGAAAATGTATCACAATTGTTCTAATTTGACATTGATTTAGAAATTGTTATAAAATTATGAATATTGCATTTCTTGTTTTATGTATTAATTATCAAATGCATATGTATATCTATGGATATGGTTGTGAACTGATTTCAAGAAGTATGTTGGTATATGTTAGAATAACCAACTGTTATTGAGATTTTTAATCTCACATGTTACTTTTTATCATTTTTAGGTGAGCAGTCAAGTGGAGCTACAGGGAAGGCACCAAAGAAGTGAGCTTAGGCTCCCTTCTCTCGGCTTGGCACATGGTTTTCTGTTTATTTTGTAATTATAATTGCCATGACCTAGGGACCCTTATAAATTTTATTTTGGATAATTGTTATAGGTTACTTGACTATAACTACTTAATCTTTTTGTTTGAGTTGGATAATTTTTAAATACGTCAATCTGGGCCATGGTTTTCTATTGGGCCAAGCCCATTTATTTTGGATTGTACATATTGATGGTATAAGAAAAATATGTGTGTTGAGCAGAATTGATTATATCTATAAACTATTGTTGAACCCTGGACTTGCTGTAAATTATTTATTGGGCCCCATCTGCTTTAAGTCCAGTGGTGATTGTTAATTTTGATATCACTTTGTTTAGACAGGTACATTTTTAAGAAAAATATTTATTTATAAAAATAAAGAGGGGAGGTTTTCTTTTGAAAAAAAATGGCAAAAATTAGGTCTGTTACAAATGGTATTTCCTAAGGTGTTCATAGAACAAGATAGGATCAGGATAGTCTAGTCCTATGTCCTATTCCAGAAAAATGAATAAGATTGAATTTTAGTTCCACATCCCGTCCTGTTTCAAAAGTCATCTTGTCCTATTCAAAGTCAAGACAGGATCGAGATTTAACATCCTAGAGAATTCAATCCCTAATTAGTTGAGTAAATGAAGTTAATCATGTAAATTAGTACGATGTATGGTTATAAAGAGCTAACGGGTGTTACGGGTTGCGATTTTAGCCCTAGAATTGAGTTCGGGGCAAGGTCAAGCCACCTATACATCAAAAAGTGACAAAAACAAAAAGAAATGGCACTATGCCATATGCCGAAGCACATGCATGAGATGTCACGGTATACGAGCCATCAGAACACAATAATCCTCTCTTTATACCACATGCCGTGATGTGTGGTACAAGCATCACGATGCATTATAACAAATCTGCAAAAATAAGAGTGTATCAGATGTGAAAAACAGAGAGGAAACAAAAGAGAAATGAAAGAAAAACAAAAGAGCTCTGCTAGGGCTTACAAAGCTGAAGGGTTAGGAGCAATTTTGAGCTACCAAACATCAATGTAAGGTTCCTAAACTCTTTCCCTCTTTTCCTCTTGTATTTTCTTGAATTTGTAAGTTAGAGTTTGGTTGATAAAGATTATTTTGGCTTATAGAGGCTATGGCTCCGAACCTATTAATTTAAATAGAGTTAATGTGAATTGTTTAGATTATTTAAACCTAGAATTCATAACTCTATCCATTTTTTGGTGGTTAAGAGTTATAAATACATGAAAATCCTTCATAAATGAGGAAGATGGAGTAATGTGAAGCCATCAATGGCTAGTTGAGAGTTCAATGGAGTTAATGGAAGTTAGAAAAAACTAATAAACCCAATAGGTACTTTTATATATGAGGAAATTAAATTTTGAGAGAGTGTTGAAGTGTGAATTAGGTTTTGAAAATTGTCCAACAGAGGTTATTGATAATTGTATTGTGAATAAATGTAGAGTAATCGCAACTTGGCACAATTTAAACTTCGTGAAAGCTTTGAAAGTGGTAAATTGAGGGGTAAACCTTTAACCTCAAAGGTTTGAGATGATCGGAGAAAATGTTTTTTATGCTTTTGTGTGTTAATTGATTTATTGATTTATATGTTATAATCGAAGTGAGTAATTATTAAAAATGCAAATGTGACATAGATTACTTGATAAACAAATACTATATTTTTATGGAGTTCAATGACTTAATTCGTATGAAGTTCAATGCAATCGTGTTTTGTGGAATTCAATGACATGCTTATGTGAGATTCTATGAAATAACACTGTGGAGTTCAATGATATGACATTTATAGAGTTCAGTGATATATTCTTCGTGGAGTTCCATGAACATTTGTGAATGAAGTTCTATGAATGTGTTAAAAAAGAGTTCAATTATGTAATGTGTTATGTGACGAACATGTGATATGTGAGTAGTATGAGAATTTTCAAGCATGTTTGTGAATTGATTTCTTGTAAGCTATGAGAAATTGCATCTTTATACATTACATGATCATGATAGGTGGGAGTTCTCCTAGGAAGAGGAGTAGTAAGTTGAAATTCATGTGGTAAGGCTTCTATCAGAGCTCGATAGTTTGGCTGCATTTATTTAAATTATTGTCTCATTTGTTCGACAAGAGACTATCTCACTTGTTCTATGAGGGTCTCAAATGTAAATAATTTTCTACTTGTTTGACGAAGAAGCCAGCTTAGAGAGAATGAGACCACATAATGTGAGATTTGAGAAAAATCGTGACCCATAAGTAAGTTATGTAACCTTGACCAGATAGTCCCTCACACATGAATGGCTAGGGTACTCTCATCTCATAACAATCCTAGCATGTTACATAAGAAAGATTAAAGGAGGTGTGATCATGTATATTATGATAAAAAAGGCATATGATTGTTTGTATTATGACCCTCGTGATGAAAACATGTGATTAGTGATATATTTATATGCATTTTCATGAAAAATGAATCATATTCTAAAAAACTAGCTCTTTCATTTATTTGAATATAGAATCATGATATTATGAAAACAAAGGCTATATGTGGGATGCACAGGTGCATATGACACCAAGCATATATAGCTACTTTTCTCATATATGCAGAAATTTTTCACGAAATGCAATCATCTTCCATGAACAAGAAACTGACCATGCATATGCAAGAGGTCTTCCTAAAATGCAGTAGGCTCCCTTCACATGCAAAAGTCTTTGTTACATGTAACATCTCGAGTTTTAATTCCCTGATTAATTAAACCTAATTAGGTAAGTTGAACTGGAGTGTGGCCAGAGAGGTCAAATAATCTTATTTGATACTATTTCAGCCCTAGTTGTGAGTCTGATATCGAAGTGGACTTCTCGGGTATCAAAAGGAGAAGAAAAAGAAGAGTTGAAGTTGTTGTGCCATACGTCGCAGCTTGTAAATCATCTGTTGTAGCACACAACCATCTCTGAGTAAGGGAGGACCTATCTGTGCCATGCACTGTGGCGTGTTGTGCGTTTGCCGTGGCGCATGGCCATTTTCTGCAATTTATCAGATGCGAAATGAGATAAAAAAAGAAAGAAGAGAAAAGATAGAAAGAAAAGGCGTGCCAAAGCTCTGCTAGGGTTTGCTTGGGGACCAATTAGAGAGTGTTTTGAAGGCTACAAACACACAAGGTAAGTATCATATCCATTAATCTCCTCTTTTCTTATACAGTTATGAGTTTATGATTAGTGTTTGATAGTGAAAGTGGGATTTCAGTCCATATAGATTATGGGTTTGAATTTGTTGACTCAAATAAAATTAATGGGGGTAGATTAGAGTATTTAAATCTAGGTATAATGAGTTTTGGTGTCTTAGGTTGTTGGACACCATAAATACTTGAAAATCTCATTTATTATGGGTGGTTGGAAGTTTGTGATGCCATTAATGGGGATTTAATGACTTATTAATGTTATTGGGAGTTAAAGGTAATTATTAAATTCAATGGTTAGACTTCACCTCTTGTAAAGTGAAGGTTGGGCAATTTAGAAGTAGAGATTGAGAGTTCAAATGTTTGAGTTTGTTATGTTGATGAAATTCAACTTGATTGATTGTAGTTTTTGCTCTTGGTCACTTATTGGAGTGGAAATCCAAACTTGAAAGCTAATTGATTGAGGGATAAATCTTTGACCTCTCAAAGATTTGAGTAACTGGGAGAAAAATCTATTTTGAGTAGTTATATGTTAATTGATTGTTAATTGGTTATGAATGTAAAATTGTGAATGCTTACATGCATGGGATTGGTTGTTTAAGTAAGAACTATATATATTAGCTTCTTTGAGTGTATGAAAAAGCTATTTTTGAGCTTGAAAATGCAAGTGTAAAGTTAAGAGAATTGTATTATGAATATGCCTATATTTTTTAGAAATGAATGTGATGATATGTAGAAATATTTTTGTGTTAATAAAAAATGAGTTTTGAGAAAAAGATGAGAATACACACTTGGGTAATGCAAGGTCGTGAGCCCAACGTGATTATTGTAATAGTGAGTATATGAAAGTGAAAAGTGAGAACAAGTTAGTATGGTTTATGGCATTATCAGTAGCGGGAGTTCGCCTAGGGATTTAGGAGTAGAGAAAATCCATATGGTAATTAGGTTGCCCTTCGGTGCATAGGGGCTATAGTCTTATCCCACTGTTTGTCGAGGGACTAGAGCCTAGCTATTTCCATCGATTTAATGAGGAGAATAGCTTGGGGTATGAGACATCCCAGAGATTTGAGAATGGGGGAAGCTGTGGTTCGAGAGTTAGTCCTATGATCTTTGGTTAGGTCACACCTCACGATTGGTGAGTTTAGGTATTCCAGTCACATGGACAGAGCCCTAATCAGTGTTATAGCCCACGATTTCAGTTTGAGGAAATAAGGAGGATATAAGGTTGGTTGATCATTGCCTAAGTAAATATATGATGTGTCACACGTGCTAAATGGTGGCAGGTAGCAAGAGTATGGGTCATGTCACATATCTAAGAATATAGTGACAATACACCTAATTGTGTGAATAAAGAAGCTATAGAGTGATAAATGATAAAATATGATATATAGGAGTATGTCTTATAAATTTGATCTCTTTGTACATGTATTTGTTTTATAATTGATATATAACTGCATAAGGTAGGTTTAACCTTGATTACTGAGTAGCTAGACTCACCCCTCTTATTTAATACTTTTCAGGCTCTAGATCTGGTGTTGAAAGGGAGAAGACTACAGAGGCGAGATGTAACATCCCAAAAAAATTAACCTAAGATTAATTAAGTTAATTTAGAGCAAATGAGTAATTTTGGAGGAATATTTAGAGATAAATAATTTTAGTTAGAAGATTATTATTGGATT
This sequence comes from Prosopis cineraria, assembly GCF_029017545.1. Taxonomy (NCBI): domain Eukaryota; kingdom Viridiplantae; phylum Streptophyta; class Magnoliopsida; order Fabales; family Fabaceae; genus Prosopis; species Prosopis cineraria. The sequence goes on along the minus strand of NW_026556134.1, from coordinate 17,799 downwards.
TAATTTAGATAAAATCTAAACTTATAATTTTTTTTAAAAAAATAGAGATAATAATAATATTATTAAAAAAAGAAGAAGAAAGAAGGAGGAAGAAGAAAAAGGAATACTATATTAAAAAAAAGAGAGAAACAGCAATCGCAGGATTGTGTGTGTGAGTTTGACATTATATATATAATAAAAAGAGAGAGAGAGAGAGAGAGACAAACCGTTTTTCCCACCCACTTTCTTTTGTTTCTTTCTCTCCACATGTGAGTGTAAGGTATAAAAAAATAATAAATAAATAAGAAAAGAAAGAAGGAATATTAAATAAATTAAAAAAAATGAGAAAAGAGAGGCGGACGTTCACGTGTGTGCATTGAAGAAAACAAAGACGAGAAAGTAGTAGTGTGAATTATTATGTGGGACCCACACCATTTTAAAATAAAACAAGCCAAAGACTTCTGGCTTTTTATTCTCTTCTTCCTTTCCGTTTCTGCATCCACACACAGAGAGCGAGCGAGAGATCGAGCGACGCTACGATGGTAGGAGCTGATTTAGAAGGTGATGCTTCATAATGGAATACTTTAGATGAGATTTTAAATATTCTATGACTAGGTAAGTGTTCTAAATATTTTCTTAGTCGTTTTTCCCTTTGAGCTGCAAATTTTAAGATTTTAAAAAATCTAGGGTTTGAAAGAGGGATGAATTTTTGGTGAGAAAATCTGGTTGTTGAGATTGTTGGTAGTGTAATAAATATTTTAGAGTATTATTTTGTTAATAAAATTGGAATTTGAGGTATTTGAGTTTATCCCTAGATCCATATGGGTAGATTTTTGGTTAAATCTAAAAATGTAAATTGATTTGTTGATATTTAGATAATTATTTGAGATGAGAAATAAATTATTATGGCTATAAAATAATGATTCTAGGCTTGAAATCAAGTTTGCAATTTTTGGGTATTTTTATGTGCGAATTTTTGGAATAAAAAGAGAAATTTTGATATTAGAAAATTATTTGAATGAAATTATTGTGAAGGAGACTATTAAATTAAATAGATAGGTTCAAATACATGAAATTAAATTTTAGAATTCAAGAGACTACGACTAATTTCTTAAAAATAAATAAATAAATAAATATAAAATAAGATAAAATAAATACTTAGGTATTAGAGTATGAGTGAAAATTGTGTTAATAATATTATTGACATATTGGGATATGATCAATTGTAGATTAATTTCCTTTTGACACCATTCAAGTTTTGGAAAGCTTTGGAAGTGTTATAACTTGAGGGGTAACCTTTGACCTCTCAAAGGTTGAGGTAACCGGGGGAAATCTATTTTATACATTTATAGGTTAATTAATTAATTATGTTAGTGAAACAAAAGAATATATATATATATATATATATCTAAATTTGAAATAGTTGTTTGTAATGCATGTGACTTTGCTGAAACTCTATGACTTGTGAGTAATGAGATTGATGGTTGATGATTATGTGTACACTCTTGGTTATAAGTTGTGGATTATGCACAGTGATGAAAGTTGATGAGCATGTGGGATAATTTTGAAATATATATATATGAGTTTTTGAAATGCATTTTCTCATGAGTATGATCATATGGCAGGAGTTCGCCTTAGTGGTAGAGTTAGCGAATATGCAAAATCCATATGGTACTTGGCTATTAACCAATAATCCTAGGGGTTATAGTCGCTACTTACCTTCTAAGGTACTATAGCATTGTTCCTATTAAGGGACTTGACCTTACTGGCCTACCTGGAGTTTTGGGTAGAGCTAGTTTTGGATATGACACCCCATAGTGTGTGATTTAGGGGAAACCGTGTTTATAAGTGAGTAAGGTAATCTTGGCCCGGTAGCCCCTCCTGATATAATTAAGGCTTTGGGGTAGTCTCATCACATGGACGATCCCTTTCGGTTGTTGGCCCACGGATTTCATGTCAGAAGAAATAAGGGAGGATATAAAGAAGAAATCGATCATGCATATTATTATTATCATGCCATTTGAGTGATTGATGGCTATGTTGAGAATATAATTGTAATTGTAGAAATGAGAACATGTAGTAATTATGCGAATAATGTATATGTGGTTATTTGTGCAAATTTTATACTTAACTTTATTCTTAAAATTATTCACATGAGTTAGATGTTAATGTAATTAACATGTTATTAATGTGATTGTTTACATAGTCACTTTGATAAACTTATTAGTCACTTACATTCATGATTAATTATCATGCATTTGTATAACTTAGATATACCTTGGTTACTGAGTGGTTGTACTCACCCCTCTCTTTTAACATATTACAGGAGCTAGTTCATATGAGAAAAACAGAGGAAAGGAGCATTAGACCAAGTGATAATAATCACTTCTGTAGGCCTCTCTCCTTTTATTTGATATGTGTATTTAGTTTATGATATTGCCAACTAGGATAATATATTCTTGATCCACTTGCATTATAGGTTTTGTGTTGGGGAAAATGTATTTTAGGCCCTGAAAAATATGGTTTGATGCTTGTGCTATAATTACGAGCCAAAATATTTGTGCAAGTAAAAATAGTTATTATCATGCTTCCACATATGTTTAATTAAATGATATGAGTTCTTAAAATGTTTTAAAGACTTGGGATCCCTTTATATTAAATAGTTTAAAAAAAATAAATACATATTAAGAATTCATTTGGTTTAATCTCGTATTGGATAATCTATTTGGGTTAGTCTTTAATTAACCATAGTTAGTATGATGATTAAGTCCTAATTTAGGACGCCCTTTACACGAGAAATTAGCATATTCCTTCTATATGCCTCTAGTTTAGCTCTAGATTGTGTAATAGTATTTGAATTGCCAATTCTAGGATGCATATTACCTCACTTGCACTACTTTAGTTGTTGAAAATGTTAGAATTGTATTTTAGGCCTTTAGCCTTTGTGTATTTTTATCATATATATGTTTATAGGGCTAAAATACTAATGCAAGTGTAGAAGTGAAGTTTGAGCATGTTTCGAATGATTTGAGTTAAATGCAATGCTAAGTTACCTCCCCATTTGTTTTTAGTAAAATGGGGTTTAGGAGTGAATTGTCGTTATATTGATATTTCGATGCTTGTGATGTGTTGTACTGGTAGTCCTACGTCCATTGGACATGGTCCAGTTGTTAGGAAAAGCTTTTGGCACTTGTATAGGGTTTTGGACACCCATTTTGTGTAAAAGTGTTAAAAAGTGGTTAAAATATGTTTGAGTGTCTAACTTCCTAGTGTGACTTATTTTGTAAGTAAAACCCATACCATTAATTAATACATGAAAAGAGCTTTCCGTAGACACTTAGATCACGTCATTTGAACGTCGGACGGAGAATCAGGGCAAGTCAAAAGTTTCTCTAATTCTATTATCAAATGACAGCAGAACCAGTGAAGAATCATGCAACTCGCCACAGCGCGTGGCAAAGAGAGCAACACGCCGTGGTGCATTACTATGTATTTCAATACATAATTTATTTTCAACCATTTTTGATTTCTTTCACTCCTCTGAAGTATCCCATACTTCCAAAATTTATTTTTACTTTGATAGGAAAGGTTTTGATTGATTTTTTAACTCGTTTCTATTTAAAAAACTTGGGATCCTTTCCTTTTGAATTAAAACTTGTTAATCACTCTTCGGAGTTAATCCCTCAATTACCATGGACTTTATTTGCTAAGTGTGTTTAGTGGAGTAAGAATGTTACATTACCTGCAACTAATCAGTCGATATACATAATGGATCTCCCTTAAATGTCCATTTTATTGTAGGTGCATGTGATATGAAGCATATGCATCTACTCTTCTTGTATATGCAAGAATCTTTAACGAAATGCAATCATGTATCTTCCATAAATGAAATACTAACCATGCATAAGCGACATATCTCCTTTTAATACAGCAAGCTCCTCTCATGTGCAAGGGTCTTCAATATATACAATTAGTTAGTCAGTATATGCAATGCATTATCCTTAAAGGTTCATTTTGTTATAGGTGCATTTGATATCAAGCATAAGCAATTGATCTTCTCGTATATGCAAAAACTTCAATGAAGTGCAATCAACTTTCACGAATGAGAAACTGACTTTGCATATGTAGGATATATCTCTCTAATGCAATAAGCTCTTCTCATATGGAAAAGTCTTTAATATATATAGCCAATTAATCGATATATGCAATGCATCTTCCGTAAAAGTTTATTTTATTATAGGCGCATGTGACATCAAGCATATGCAATTAGTCTTCCTGCATATACAAGAATCTTTAATAGAATGCAAACATCTTCCATAAACGAGAATCTGATCACACATATGCAACATATCTCCCTTTGATGTAATAACTTATGTGCACATGCAAAATTCTTCTAGGAATACATGTAATTTACTGTGAAGTGCAACCCCTTTCTTATTTTTTTAATTTTGAAATCTACTTTGCTAGGGGCATTTTAGTCTTTTAACGATACTATGATAATGCCATAAAAGGACCTAATTTTCCAAAACTCCCCAACTCCCTTTTAACAATTAATTTGCTGATGAAGTTTTTTTGGACAAATTTCCCGATTGTCTAATAGTATCTATCACATCATTTTTCCTCAGAGATATGACAAGTTACAATTTTTTAAAATTAAATTAACATATTTTTTTAGGACAAGCAGAACTTTGGTTCATGAACTTTTTGGGTCCACTCCTTAAATTTTAATTTAGAATGACTCAATTTTTATAATTTATTAATTGAAAATATTTAATCCTTATAAATTTTTAAATTTGGTAGTATAACTTAATCTATGTAGTGATAAATCTAAGAGCCAGTAATTGGGACCAAATAACTAAAACATGAATGGAGGGGCCAAAATCCAATTTAATGTTTTTATAAGTAAAAAATTTAAATTTTTTAAAAGGAGTATTGGAGTGAGGGGAAAGGGTCTTTTGCTTCTCTAGATTTATCATTGAACTCTTTGTGATTCATTAATTCAATAAATTATAAAAACTGAATTGTATTGAGTTAAATTTTAGAATGATAATTGAATAAAAATTTAGAGATTGTAAGTTATATTATTCTTAATTTTATTTTACATATTATTAAAATAAAATATTATATGAAAAATAAAAATAATTACTATTTTACTATGAAATATTGAGATGAGACCAAAATAAAAAAGATCTACATTTAGGTTTCCATGGCACAATTAAATGTAAAATTTATAGAAAATCACAAAATGATAATATAATGCTAACATCTTGCTATGCTAAGTTGTAAATAAAACTTACTGTATTTACTTGTATTATGAGTAATTTTAATGAAAAAGATATAAAAATGTGTTGAATAAAAATATAATTAGAGTTATCCCCGTGCACGGATGGGGATGAAGAGTTTCTCAAATTATCAAACTCATATGAATATTTCATATTATTTTAGTCATTGACACAAAACAATACGATAAATGAATATGGTAAAGTAACTTGATAAAGCGTAAGAAATACAATAATAGTTTAAGAATAAAGCTTTGATAAGATATACATTGTTTACAACGTGAATGAGAAAATTATAAATTGACTTATATTGAATCCTGCGTCAATTGAATATTTTCCAATAGAGATCATCATACATAAAAAAATATTTCTATTTTCAAATAGAATTCATATCAGCATTTTGAATTAAAATTGTGAGATTCAATAATTAAACATTGCACAGATGAAGGTAATCAATGTAAATTTTTCAAGTAATAAGACAGTCCAAATAAGTTAAGAATTTTTTTTTACCTGAGTTGTTAGATTTCATTGCTCTTTTGTTCAAGAAATTGACTTCGTGCCAAAAATTATGTAATTCACTAGTTTAAAAAAAAAAATCCAAATCCATGCTTTATCTTCAATGGATGAGAACTAAAGTTAAATTGGTTAAATATAACGCTTATTTATTTAAAATTTAAAAATAAGTAACTTTTAAATAATTTAAAATTTTTATAAAAAATTATTTATAAATATTATTTTATATTTGGGTAAAATAATAAAAAATATATTATTAATGGATTATTTTTAAATTTTTAAATTTTCTTCTTGATTTATGTTTTAAAAAAATAGTCTATTATTTAATTATTTAAAATTTTATAATATTTTTATGTATCTCATATTTTAAAATATTACTCCTTTTATTAAAAAATGTAAGACATTTTTAATAGAATCTCATCTCCAATAAAATATTTATCTATTTTCAAACTAACTCTATCTTTTCATATTTATCTTTATTAAATACCCTACAATAAATATAAAGTTATTATTAATAGAAATACTTTTAGAAAAGAGGCAATGATTATACTTCGAAAGATTAAAAATGCCTTACATTTTTAAACATCTAACTTCTTAAAAAATGTCTTATATTTTTGAACGGAGTGAGTACCTCTCATCCATCGTGTATGATTATTTACAAAAATTACTTTGGTAACTCCTTAAAATAATCATATATTTATTTTTTATAATTTTAATTATTTTAAAAAATTTAAAACAAATATCATAAAAATTCATGAAATAATTTTTTTAAAAAATATTTTTTTCATAAAAAAAATGAAATAAACCGGCACATAATACAAATTTGTAGGCGCTGACGTCCATCTCCATCTTAATGAAGGTTAATGTCCCATAACCCCTAGTTCCAGTCTTACGTGTCTCAATTCTAAAAATATCCTCGGCCTCCATTTCTCTCTCTATATCTCTCCTGCGTTTTAGACCTGAAGTGCATGACGCTTTGCGCAGCCCTCGAACTGTCTGGGTGTTTAATCAATCTCGTCCGTTCATTATTGTATCCAACGGATCAGACTAGTCGGTGTGTGGTTACCCCCATCTTCCTCAGTGGTTTTAATCATAAACCCTAGCCGATACTCTTCCACGCTCTCTTTCTTTGCGGCTACAACTCCTTCGATCCTCTATTCTCTCTCCTCGTCCCAAGTAGATCTCACTATGAGATTCGGTTCTTATTTCGATTCCCAACCTATCTTACTGATTTTCGTCTATTTTATTGGAACTTTATAATTTGTATCAGACTCGATCCCTGTCTTCCTTTCTCGGGGAAGATCCTGATTTTCGCTGCCATGTCGTTTCTTCTCTTTGTTACTGTATTTTAACTCACCCTGCGCTTAGCTCATACAATTTCTGTGTTCGGGTCAAGGGTCGCTCCGATTATGCTGGAATAATCCGACTGTCGGTTGAATTTTCTTTGTTTTCAGTGTGTATGACACAATTAGGCGCTGGGGAATCCGCTGGGTTCGATTTTGTTCTGTGGACTTAAGTGTGAGTCAACTCAGCTTCGACTCGGTGACTATCGTCTAGATAAGATCGAGTCTCGGGTTGTATCTTTTGGAAACCGTACGGCAATGCCGGCGGTTGGGATGAGACGAACCACGAGGGTGTTTGGAGTCGTGAAGGGAGCTGACTCCGCCAGGGTCTTGAGGTCGGGGAGGCGCCTTTGGCCGGAATCTTATGATGGGAAGATCAGGAGGGGTAACGATGCGGATGAGTGGTTGAAGCCGGTAAAGACTCCTGGGAAAGGCGACGCTTGGGCTCGTGGCTTTGTTAAAACAAAGCAAGAAGTCGCAGTTATAGGAAAACATGCAGATTCTGGTACGAAGAAGACGAAGCCAGTGAAAGAAGGCAGATCTTCACGCGGCGGAAATGGCCCCAATAAAATGTGTCGTCTTGTATATAGTAGAAAAAGAAAGACACCGGTCGCTGAAAGTTCAGACTTTTCAGTTGATGTAGGGGCCAAACGAAGTCTGGAAGATGACAGGAGGTGGGGCTTGTATTTTTCTCGTCGGCAACGAAGGAAACTCATTGAAGATAATCAAGGTGTGCTTTCTGTTGTTGTGAGGCCCTCTTATGGCAACAGCCATTGGCTTTCGTCTTTCTTGGCTTTGGTGTTGAGTTACATTCGGCGGGTTGGGTTGACATTTAAGGATCTTTCGGCCTTTATTCTAGTTGAGCCCTTTTGTGGTGCCTATGCTTCCCGGGGTATACAATTTCTACAGGTAATGACCCCCCTGAGCTTTGCTTGGGGATCCGCTTTATGTTACTCCTGTACTCGTGCAATTTCATCGGCCAATTTTTTTTTTTTTTTTGCTATTTTGCAAATGTGATGCTTTGGTTAAGCCAAATTCGCCTTCTATTTTATACTTGAATGAATGGACGGAACACATTATAAAACTAAAGTGTCGGATTGACGTTTTACTTAGTTATTTATTGTACTGTGGGTTGTACTTTATCTTTCCTTTTGCTCGATTAACATTCCTTCGATACTTTCTTGTATAACTTTTGTTTTTCTCTGCTTCAGGGACCGCCTACTACGAAAATTGGAATTTGCAAATTTTTTGGGATCACAGGATTGGACCCATTGTTCAGTGTGGATTTCTCTGCCGTCCCTCTTTCTTTCTTGCACTTGCATTCTGCAATGCTTTCGAGATCTTTTTTTAGGTCATTTTTACTTGTAAATAATTTAATTTGTGTGCATAGTGACGATGAGGTGGATAGTGACAACCAAGAACTTGAGATTGAAGAGCCGAATTCATGCCATTCTGTCGAGACAGAACCTTCTGGGAGTGTATCCATCACTCCTGATGTCATTGAAATCAAGGACAGTTCATCGTTACAAGCACCTGTTAGGGGTTCCAGGATAGCTGGCAGAAATGGACAATACAGAAGTATTCTAAATTCTAGAGGAATTCAGAGGAGGAGAAGTTCACTTAGGAAAAGGAAAGCTCGAAATCCTTCATTGTTGGGTGTGCAGAAAACCCATGCAGCGTTGGCTTCTGATTTAGGGGATGGCAGGAAAAACAGCACTCCTTTGACTGGTGTAGCTTCAAGGAAGAAGCTAAGAAGTTTGGTTCACAGTTATTCCCCTGGAAGCTTTAAAGAAATGAGTTCTTCCTTGGTTGATTCAATTGAAGACCTGGATTCATCTCTCTGTTCTGCAAATCTATTAATCACGGAGTCAGACAAATGTTATAGGGTAGAGGGAGTAATAATTACTCTTGAAATGTCAGCTTCAAAAGACTGGCATATCACAGTGAAGAAAGATGGTTTAACAAGATGCACTCTCAGGGCAGAAAAAGTTATGAGACCCAATTCTTCCAATCGGTTCACCCATGTGACAATGTTTCCATTGGACAATGGTTGGAAGTTAGAGTTTGATAGGCGACAGGACTGGATTCTTTTTAAAAATCTTTATAAAGAGTGTTCTGATCGCAATATTTTAGCTCCTGTTGTCAAATTCATTCCTGTACCAGGTGTGTGTGAAGTCCCTGGTTATGCAGATAGTAAGAGTGTTCCCTTTCACAGACCAGATAGCTATATTTTAATGAGTGGTGATGAGTTATCTAGAGCTTTGGCCAAGACGACAGCAATATATGACCTGGACTCTGAAGATGAGGAATGGCTAAAAAAGCTCAATTATGAGTCTCAAGAGCGTGTTTCAGAGGATAATTTTGAGCTAATTATTGATGCTTTGGAGAAGGCATATTATTGTAATCCTGATGATTTTTCTGACGAGAAATTGCCTGCCAATCTTTGTCAAGATCTGGGAAGCAATGGAATTGTGGAAGCTGTATATGGCTATTGGATGAAAAAACGGAAGCTAAAACGTTCATTGCTGCTTAGGGTTTTCCAGGTAAAATTGCCTCGTGTTTCAGATAATGCATTCCATCCAGAGAGTGTATTTGTGATAGTTTTATGGTGTCTGTTACTTTGTAGATGTTATTGTTGCCATCTCATTTTGTCAGTAGAGGTGGGAAAAATTCAGGCCTGTGTGAAATGCGGTTTAACATTTCTATTTTAGTATCAGTATAGAAAATTTCCTTGCATGTGCAAGTATTATTGTATATGTGATATACATCTTTGAGCCCGCGTATCTGAACTGTGATCCAAGGTTGTAGGTTAATATGTTTCTTCTCTCTTTCTCGGTTGAAGGCATTGACGTATACTTTTTTCTCCCTGGTGTGGATGATATTACTTTAGCCAATGCAACTTTTCTATGAAAATTTGTACAACGCATTTTGTATGATGTTCTTGAAACCTGTTCTACTGCTGGGGTTTTGGGGGGGGGGGACTCGAGCCATAGATTTTGGTCATGTGAAAACAGTGCACTTTAGGATAACCAAAGTATCATAATCTAAAAGAGTTGATGGGCAAGGATAAGAAGAGGGGAAAATGTTGTGAGAATTACAACTTAGGAAAGTATGACAAAATGAAGGACAATTCCTTTGGGGTAAAATACACCTTATGTGCGGTTTGATCCTTAATCATTTTGCTCTCTATAGTGTTATTCAACCCTCTTGTAGTTTGTTTTGCTGTGAAGGTGGTATCTTGTATTTAAGCATTGAGAGTGATAATGACCTCAATGTCAAAATTGAAAAAAAAAAAAAAAATATTTGTCGAGAGTTTTTCACTGCATCTAAAGCGTTCAAAAGCTAGTACTAAGTGAAACATATTTTCAGCTATGAAACTATTAAATGATGTACAACTCGTGTTTTTCCCGATTAAAGTTAAGGTGGAAATACCACAACTGGTTTAGTGGTGATGGTATAAGAGGGTTGAAGTTTGAACAGAACAAAACCTCAAGAACAGTACCTGATTTATGAATCTTTTTGTGCTCATTTTGAGGCAACTGAATTTATGGTGATTTACATTTTGGGAGTACTGTACTTTTGGAAATTGGTTGGTGCTTGTGCTGCCCCAATAAATCAATAACTATGCTATTTGGGAAGCGTAAGCATGTGAAATGGTACTACAGGAGTAGTATTTCGCTTCACTTGCTCTTTCATCTTTTACTTGTTAATTGTACTTCAATTTTGGAACCAAATTGTGAACGGTGTTTTAAACTGCACTACAACTTCATAAGATTGGCTTGGATGTTTTCTTACGGACAGGGTCATCAATCAAAGAAAGCTCCACTTATACCAAAGCCTTTGCTAAGGAAGAGAAGGTCCTTCAAGAGACAGCCAAGTCAATTTGGTAGAGGCAAGCAACCAAGTGTATTGCAAGGTACTTAATTTGTTTCTACTTCTAGCTATAAGATTGATTGAGGATTGTTTCTATCAGTGGGTGAATTAATGTTGAATTATCAGCAATTCATTGGATGTGCTGTTACAGTATGGTTGGTTTTGAATTTTCATAGCGGTAATTTGTGTCAATGCTGAGATGCTAAACATTTTGTTGTTGTTGTCTTGACCCAACTTTTAACCTTTACCCCTGCAGTGGCTGTTTGATTGCATATCTTGTTTGCTTGGCCCTTTGAGCCTGGCACGCATATATTATTTGGTTTAGGATATGATCTTGTTTTCATATTGTGGTTTCATCTGATGATCACTTTTAAATTGCGGGCATCTGTCTGCATATTTGTTATAACCTGTTTATCATCATCTCTAATCTCTATATCCATTTACAGCAATTGCGGCTGAACAAGTTGCTTTGGAAGAAAAGAACGCGATGATGCTTAGGGTTGAAGAGGCTAAAGCTTCTGCAGACAAATCCATGGAATTAGCAATACTGAAACGCAAAAGAGCTCAGGTTCTCATGGAGAATGCTGATTTAGCCACTTACAAGGCCACAATGTTAATTAGAATAGCCGAAGCAGCCCAAGTTGCAGAATCAACAGATGTCTCGGCCGGTTTCTTTCTTGATTGATGGTAGAGGAATTGCTGAAGCTAATTATAACAGTATTTTTATTACAGGAAATGTACACAGCAGATCTGTTGGTGCTGTGTTTTTTTTTTTTTTAATTTAAGTGTAATTTTGTATAGATTTTTATTGTATGTACATTCTGTATGAAGATATTGACCTCCCGGATCTTCTGTACAATTAGACTAGATTACATCTAATTAGATTTAAAGGAAGAATTTAAGAAAATGAAAAAAAAAAAAAAGAAGTTACACAGGATTTTCAAACTTGTGTCTCTGACTGATCATCGTGTTTTTTTTTTTTTTTAACTCTGATTCTCTTGTTGATCCACTGATTAAAGGGTTTAAATTTCTAGGGTCTGGCCGTTCAATTGGCAAAGAAGACCGTAGTTGTCATGCCTGGTTTTTGTTTTTATTACATTCATGCTTGGTTTTTGATTTTATGCCTCGGAGACCTTGTTTGGTTGTTCCAAATGGCTGTAAATTTATTTGGGTTGGGTTTAATTCGGTCTGGATTTATTCAAGTCAAATTCAAAGTATCCTATTTTTTTAAAAAAACTCATATGGTCAAATTTGGTTATAATTTTTTTCGATCGGGTTTAAGCTCGCTTGTTGGACTTGGTTAAAATTACTGACTATATATGCATATAGAGTTGAAAATTTTAGTAATTAAGTTTATTCGAATCGAGCTTAAAGTATTTTACATTTTTAAAATAGTTCATATGGTCAAGTCCAACTTTAATTTTTTTCTAGTTGGTCTCGTCTGGCTTGACATAAATTATCGACTCTGTATCAAAATAAGGTACTTTATTAGCTTATATTTGAAAAATAATGTACTTTCTCTATTTAAAAGTGTAAGGTATTTTTTGAGGAGGTGAATGTTCAAAAATGTAAGGTATTTTTAATTTTTTGAGATGTAATCATTACTTTTTTTTAAAAGTGTCCATATTGATAATGACTTTATATTTATTATAAGGTATTTAATAGAAATAAATATGAAAAGATAGGGTTAGTTTGAAAGTATGTAACTACTTTATTGCGAGTTAAAATTCGGTTAAAAATGTCTTATATTTTTGAATGAAGGGAATATATGTTTTTTTATTGTTTTAGAATTAGATTATTTGAACATATATAAAGAAAGTTGTTAGAGGTGTTAATGGAAACTGGGAAAAGTGAAATGGACAATTTTGAATTTGGGCAAAGGAAGGTTAAAAAAAAATATTTATTACAATTGTTGGAAGAAATTTTTTTGTTAATAATATATTCATGTAGTTGATCACATCCCACATACTGAGATACTCCCTTCAATTCTATTTATAAATTATTTTTACTAATCTCATCAATATCAATAAAAGTACAAGAAATAAAAGTAAGCAAAATTTTAATTATATCCTTCAAGTAAAAAACAAAAGGTAAATAAATAAGTAAATAAGTAATATAATATTATTTTTTCTGTTTTTTCTCTTATTTTTTAGGAATAATTTAAAAATTTTAATTTGAAACAAAATAATTTTATCAGTTAGTGATTTATAAGAAAGATCAAATTATATTTTTAGAATGTGACTAATGCATAAAATCGAAAGAGTAAATGTTTACACGTGATTTGTTAATTGTTGTAATTTAGTACCAGAAGTTAACAACACCATTGTTTTATGTTATTTGTTCCGTGCAGCAAAAACTTCAGCTGTTCCACAAGCTTGGGCCTAACGAAACCTATAGTCGATCTAGTTGCTGTTGTTTTCAATTTTTGTCTGCTTGATGTACATGCTTCATGCATGGGATGAATTAATATTCCTCTTTTTCGGCCCAAAAAAGCTGTTCAAACTCTATGTTTTGAGTTCAGTTCTAATCTACAAAAGATTAAAAAGAAAAACAGGGAAGGGCCGAAGGGGGCATGACGAGCTTTGCTTAATGTATCTGTTTACACACAGACATGTATGTATATTGTTTTAAAATAAATAGATCTTTTTACAATTATGGCTTTTTTAAAATCCAAATTATGTTTTAATTTAGGACCTGCTAGGTTTCTTACATTTTACATTCAAAAAGAACAACTCAAAATTTAAGAATGTAAAAGTTGTTTGGTTTCCTCAAATTGTTTTCCAAGTCCATTTAAAAATATATTGAAAAAGTTTCAAAAGTCTATTTCTTGAACTTAACTTAAGGTAGCTGTTTGAAAATATTGTGTGTAATTTTCTTACCAATTGATTCTCAATCTTCTATTTTTATTCAATCATTCCCATAATCGAATCTTGGGAGAATGAGAGTTAATAAATAATGTTTATTTTCCAACCCTATTAAAATTTATAATACATGTTACAAACTCATCAAAATAAAGATGTAAAATTTAAAATTGAATGAATTTGCCAATCCCTAGAACTGTTAGACTTGATATTTTATCATTGAAGGATTAAAGAATTTTGTTGGCACTCTAAACTTAGTTAAAAGTTAACTTAAATTAATTGATCTTTTTGGGATCAAACTATCATTATCTCTTGAAAAAAAAATTATCCAAATATAAATTTTATTATAATTACTAACTTTTTTAAATTAACTTTTAATAAATTAAAAACCAAACACGTTTTTTTCTTCAAGATAAGTGGTTTTAAAAATTAAAACTGTTGAGCATTAATAATTTTGAAGAAAGTTACCTTTGATCCTCACATTCTTTTTTTATTTAAGAAAATGCATATTTTGAATGGAGTAAATTATTCTTTTTAAGTAAAAGATATAATTATATTTATTTTTTTTTTTAAAATTCCAAATTTAAAATTTCTATTGGGCTAATCTTGATCTGGTATTAGGTTTACTCAGCCCAATTAGACATTGGGTTAACAAGGATGAAACTCAGATCAGCCCATCAACACCTCTGGTTCATATATGTGGGATGGGAATGCGCAATTTTGACAGGGTTGGGGGAAGGCTCAAGAAGCACCCAAAAAAAAAAAAAAAGTTACTGCCTCTGTCCTATATATTAAGTATTTTTTAAAATTTTATTTTATCTAAATATAAAGGGTGACAATGATATTTTTAAATATTCAAACAATTTTACTCTTGTTTTGAAAAATAAAATAAATCATTAATTATATATTTTCCCTACACCATCATGATATTAATTGTGATATTATTAGAGATAAAACTGAAAAAATATTATGATTTTATGTGAGTTTAATTAAATAATAAATTTTTATTAAGTATGTGATATTTAATTAAAAATAATTTATACATAGAGACGGATGAAATAATAATTAGAGGAAACCTATTTGTTATACCCATTGAGAGCATTTTATTTTCTCTCCTGAGCAAGTAGTTAATAATTCAATTTTCATCTATTGTGTAGAGTAAACCTAAAGAATCTACTTTGTGCCTCCAATACTTTAAAGGGTTAAAAAAGAATTATTGGGACTTGGGGCGGGGTGCACACATATGGAAGAAAATATGAATAATTAATTATTAGGATAGGAGGGAACAATTGAGAGTTTAACTTTTAACTATTTCATATAGACTAAACTTAGTTGAGAAGGATCTATTTTTTTTCATAAAGAAAAATTAATTTTCATTTCAGAGTAAAAGATACATTTTTTCAAAAAAAAAAAAAACATTATTGGTGCAAGGTGCGCAAATATGAAAAAATTATTAAAAATTTGTTATTAGTTTGTGTTTTTTTTTCTCCATTTTTTAAGGAAAAAAACACAATCATCAATTCATATAACTTTATTAAATTTTATTTTTAATTCTTATAGTTTTTTTCTAGTATTTTCACTTTTTAATTTTTATAATTTCAACAAAATTGAGAGACGTTTGTTACTTGGGTCTCTATAATTTTAATATTTTTAGTATTAAAGCCTTTATAAAGGGTAAAACAAACTATAGGGGCTAAAAATAAAATTTATTAAAATTATAAGGATTAATGATTATATTTTCTTATATTTTAATCACAATGCAAGTCCTCTCCTGAAACTCCAGGATTAATTCCTTCAACTTGGTCAAGATTATGCCTAAGAAATAAATAAGTGCTTATTATTTATTATGCCTGATAAACAATAATGGCCTGCTAAGATATGTATGTATGTGTCTTCTTTAAAAGCATAATAACCATTTTCATACGTACTTGCGATGAGTCATATCATATTCTTACATAATTTAATAATAATTAAGTTCAATAAATAAAACTACGTATAGGTGTTACGATCATGACAATCAAACCTCACAATTGACCATTTCATATTATCTTCTTCTTCTTCTATCTCTTACCTGGACATTTGATATTGTATAATAATTAAACTAATTTGCTTGACTTCCAATTAAAATATGATTTAATTTGATAATTTATTATTTTTTCTATTTAATGAGTACAAATAAATTAAATATTTATCAATTGTTTGTAACTTATGAGAAAAAATTATCTGTTTGCAATAACAATAACATGTAATTAAATATTATATGTGACACCTATTTTTACAAGTTTATTGAATTATCTCCTTATTCGAATATCACAAAAGTGTAAATAGCTAATTATATATAGTTGGCCACACAGTACATTTTGTGGCCTTTAATAAGATCATTTTCCATGTAACTGTAGCTATAAATTCGTCTGCTAATAATCAAGCTTTTTCGTATATGTTATCTGAATTTCCTATGCATAATGAGGAAAATGCAAGAAATGTATATTTGATATATAAATTTAGACCATATTTAAACGGTTTAGTTTTTTTTGAAAAGAATATTAATTTTTTTTTTGCAGAAGTTAAGCTTTAGGATATTATAATTTATTTTTCACTTTGTACATGTTTGGATACTTCAAAATAATCAATTTCAGGGGCTAAAACATGATCAAACACTTCTATTACATATAAAAGTTAATTATAAACCAAAAATCAATGTTTTTTTTATTCAAACACCCCTAATACATGTTAAAATTAATTATAAATCCAAACCATATTTTTTTTTGAAAAAATTAAATAGCTATATATATGTGTGTCAAAATTAATTATAAACTCAAAATTATATATTTGTTAAAAATATCAAAATTATAATTTTGAGTTCATAATTATTTTAGAATGTAAAATCAATTTTATTTAACAAATATCCAAACACACCACATATTATAATGCAATTAAAAGTCATATGTTCTGATGATAAATGTTAGTGCGAAAAATATAGAATTGAATATAAATGCGCGCGCGCGTGTAAGACTGTTTGTAATTAAATAGATAAAAAACGATATGGTTGGTGGCTCATGAAGCACGAGGATGAGCAAAACAGATCCATCGTTATGTGTTAAGTTGACATTTGACAATCTCACAACGTCACCCACCAGCTTTGCTTTTGATAGATACAGGGGTAACGTACTTTAAAATTTTTTGGAAAAAGCACGCTAAACACTTTATATTAATCGGTAAAATAATTTTATTTTAAATCATTATTTTTAAAAATAAAAAATTTTTTTATTAAATAATCATTAACTTTACCTTTTTTTTAAATGCTAACGTCTTACAACAACAATTAACACTTTAATTAATTTTTTGGTACTAACTTGTCTTTAATTTTTTTTAAGAGTGCTTGGCATTTTAAAATTTTTTTTAAGAGCAATGGATAACTTATTGAATTTAAAATATTAAATATTTTAATATTTAATAATTTAAATTATTATTATAAATATTATAAAAAAATTATAATTATTTTTTTAAATATTAACAACTAAAACTTTTTTTTTTAATTTAAAGGTAACTTGTAATATTTTATGTATCAATATATTTTAAATATTAATGGAGTTCTTTAAATTTTGTCCTTTCATCTTTTCATCATTCTTTTATTAAATAATTTTTTTTGTAGCATATTAATGGAATAGGCGATATCTTTCAAATAAATATTTTTATTGGCATATTATTGATTCTGATTAATCATATTTCTAATTTTACTCCTAACACTGCAGCGTACAAAAGAATATTAAATTTGGGTGATGCAATATTTTGAAAGAATATTGTTAGTTGATAAAAACATTATAAAGAATGATCTAAAAATTTTAAAAAACTCAACCAATGTTAAAAATATAGGTAAGTTTCGATCCACATAAAAAATATAATGATCTAAGTATTGTCTCAAAGAGAGACTCAGAGATTGATATATTAAAA
>NW_026556133.1:0-41507 GCF_029017545.1 Prosopis cineraria | reverse complement strand
GTGAAGTATCTGGGGAAAAAAAAAAGGTTTGGTGGAGTGAGACTTACTGGTTAATTGATATATATGTAGCCAAATCTTTTGAAATGGCATACAACTGTCCTGTGGCATGACGGAAGTATTTGTTTCAGTCTCACCAAATTTCCAGTATTCGGGTTCATGGTACCTTACCCCTCTGTGAAACAGATCAGGGAGACAGAATTATAAAATTGAAGCCATGTCAGTAACTCCTCAAATATCAGAAGATAAAAGGGAAATTATTCTCACTTTTGAGAAAGGACGGGGCCAGATTTCATGCAACCAATGTATATTCGTGGTTTTGGCCGGTGTCTAACCAGAGTTTCTCCTAGTGTTCCTGAAACAGATTAAATACAGCTCCAAGATAAAGATTTCATCAAGCATAAATGATGCATGCATACAAGGGAAACATGAACCCATGGTAATAAGGAACGGATCTCATAGATTTATGGAAGTGCACAGTTGGTGGATATGTTCAATAAGCCAAGAGCTTCAATCGTTGTAAATTATAAGACCCAGCTCATGATTTCCAAACTAAGAAAAAAAACAAGGAACATAAATCCAGGTTATTTAAGCTTGTCAAAGTTTATATACCTATATTTACATGAACATCATCATCGACTTTGACATAGAAGTCAGCATCCCATAATTTAACAGCAGTCGCAAAGTATGTCCTCGTCTTTGCTGACAATTCAAGGTATCCCTCAACATGGTCCTGCAGAAACAAAGTGCACAGATTTGTAAATCTGTGGGCCGTTTTTTTCTCTTGAAAAAAGTAGTAAAAATGAGGGGAGTAGAATTTGGGTGGGAAGCAGCACTGAGTCGAAATGGGGCATAATAAATACCAGTCTCAAGAAATCCCCATGTTTGTTGTCCTCTGCTTCAATAGCTCTGTCTAGTATACCCCCCGAGGTAGCACTAAATAAAGAAAGGTAAAAACCATGTTAAATTTATTATTCATTCAGCATACTTTACGATTGATATAATGATGGTTTATTTCAACCATTTGAGGACATCACAAAGGCAAATGAATTTCACAAGTAGCAATGGACAGGGATGAGCGTGATTAGCAAACTAGAAACCTAAAGACTAAAAATTCAGCTGGAAAGAATAGTGATCCAGCCAATGTCTTCTATTCCCATGTTAGAGATTTAGCAGCTACCTGTGACCAATCACAAAGCGGACAACAATGCCCTTCTCTTCCTCTAGCTTCCTTTTCTTTTCACCTATCATCCAGGTTATCACAAGAACCAGTCACAGAAAACACACACAATAACGTGTACATACTGATATGAGGAACTTTGCCCCAATGAAAATGCATAATGGGAAGATCAGAAAACAGGCTTCAAATTACAAACCTCGCGGCATCCAGGTCGCACGAACTGAGTCTCTTCTTTTCCTGCTGCTAAAAGCAGTATTTATTCCTATGACCATTAGGTACCTTCTCTTACCAGGTGATTCAGATTCAGCTCTCTTAAGATCTTTTGATACAGGAGCACCATTTCTTATAGACTCCTGAGCTGCTCTTGCAGCAGCTAATTCCATCTCTAGGTTCGAAATTGTTTTATCCAAAGTTCTACATTTAATAACAAAGCCGCATAAGTTTGGCAAGCCGACCAAGTAACTGAAATTTGGACTTGATATCATGATATTTAACTTACTGTATGGCATTATGAGTCTCGGAAACTTCCCGATATATGTTTTTAGTGTCACGCTTCACTTCCTGCTCTTGCAACTGAAGGGAGGCCAACAGATATACATACATAAATTTTTGAAGGATAAAAGTAAATTACAGGACTTTCAAGGTACCGCATGGTGATCTAGGCTATGCTGCCTAGGAGTGGAAATGGCCATAGAGGAAGGTAGGCAATAAAGCCCATTTTCCCTCCTAGTAAGCATAACTTAAGTGTATTCTAGAAAGGGAAACGAAAGTGATGTTTAATTGCTTAATGCTTACAATTCTCGAATTACAACCCTCAGAAACCACATTCAATTTTTCTACCTCCATAGCTGTTGCTCTTGCCAGCCCTTTAGGTTCGGGAATAGTCCACATCCTGACACATTTACATTTTTCATCAGAAAAGTACCAGAAAACCGACATAAACAAGACGCCATGTTAACGTCTAATCTGAAATAATGAAGTATAGTACGAGTTTTTACGACCTCCTCACCAATATTTACGACTTCACTTTGTTTTAAAACCGTTCGGTGCGTTAAAAATAGAAAATTAATACACCTCCAAAGACGTTGGACTATGCTTAATAAATAACTACCATGGTCCCAAAAATTTGAAGTTCATCTTTTAAAGTAACAAAATCGAAATTAACGGCTTGAGTTGCGAAGCGCAGGAGATAAACTGAACATGAAAATTAATAGAATGCCTTACTCATCGAGAAGATTGTGGGGATGGAGAGTAATGGACGCTTAGAAGATATATGAAGTACTTCAACAACTTTTTTTTTTTTAATCTTTACTTATTTATTTATTTAATTTATTTAACTTTAACTGAATGAGCGGTATTTGAGCTTGCAGATGGCTCCCTAAATGTCATTACTGACAAATGAACAAAGACATAAATTATCACGAAATTGAGCAGAGCTGAAGGACCAGCGTCGATTAGTTCCAGAGTCAACTGCTGAATTAGCAAAGGAATGGCATCTCAAAACCCGAATTGATATGGCGTGTGTGTGTAATTCATGCCAATAGATATCAGATCTATCCTACTTCTGCCATGAATTGAGGTGGACATATAGTGACAATTTATAAGAAAGAGCTGACTCCGAAGTCAAAAGTTTCAGATATTAAAAGAGAGATAGGAAAAATACTGAATACATATAAGTTGGAAGGCTTTAGAATCAAATCTTTCAAATTGAGAAGCTTCCAGAAATTGGAATTCTTGTAAGACAATCAATGAAACACTCGAAAACCCAGTATCATGTTAGTTATTCGAATGAAGGACTGTGAAGATCTGAGAACAGGAATTATATGATACACTGCCCTCCGAAGACTTGCCATGAAAGAATTGCTGGAATCCATTTTCGGAAACAGTGAAGAAAATTGTAAAAAGACCGAAGAGACTATGCATGGAAAATTAAATAGAACACAATATAGAGAAGTTCGAGACCTGTTGGTGAAGAGCATCCCGGCACAGAAACTCGCGAGACACAGAAAAAGAGCCCATTTCTGCGACACAACGCTCCTGGAAGATTGCTCGCCCCTGCTCTTCCAAGTCATTGTTTCTTCCAGGGGGCTGAAATTACGTTCTAACCCGGGACTCAAAACAGAAAAGCCATGCGAAGGATTAGGTGCAGAGACCAAATCAAAGGAAGTCAAAGCGAAGGAAGGGGAGGATACGAGGCGCTAGCAATCAAGAAACGCAAGGAGGAAAGCAAATATGAATAAAGCAAATATGAATATGAAAACGAAACCGTCAACAAGAAGGGTGAGGGAGGGACGGAGAGAGAGAGAGAGAGAGAGAGAGAGATAAGTAGTGAGTTGATGTTTGTTCGTTTCTTTATGCTTATTATTCCTAAGCTTTGCTTCGTGGTTTCTCTCTCAAAGTGCTTCTCCCTCTCTCTCTTTGCAGGTGAGGGACGTTGAACAGAACAGGAGTGAGGAGACTGACTAACCGCCCTACCTCTTTTATATTTATATTTCTCTTATTACCAAACTGTCCCTATCACCACCACCCATCGCTTAAATGAACCCCCACTGTAACAGTTAACTGCGATCCACTTATGCCCCATACCTTTTCTCTATTTCATGCTTAGTCTCAACTTTTTCTTTTCTTTTTTTTTTCTTGTACACCCTGATCATGAATTCATCTAGTTGGCAAATGGCAAGCAGTTATCCAAAATGGAATTTATAAAGATCTTTTGCATGAGAAATGAATGAGAGTTGGATACAGAACAGTCAAGGACGGAGAGGGACGCGTCTAGAAAGGTTCTCCACTTCCACTTGAGGGTAGCCAAGTCAAGGTCATCTCTCGCTCTCTCTCCTCTTTTTTGTCGGTAAGTCAGGGGCGTTGCAAATTGATTTATTTAGTGAGGTTCAACACTGAAAAAGTCGTTGAGGATAAACAAATTTGGAGACTTGATTGAGTGCTAAACAGGAATGGAATCAGCGACAGACAAGCACTGCGTGAAAACAGAGTCGGCTGCGTATATAATTTAGTTATTCTCAATGGTTAGTAGTGACAGGAAGAATCTCATGTCCTCGCTAATTGTAATTAATTCGGGAGTTCCCTGATTGAATAGGCCAATCATGGTCCTTTGTCGCCTGAGCTTGCATGTAATTGACGTTTCACTCTTTTCCACTTCATTTTTTAATAATATCAAACTTCATCTCGCAATCCAACTATCCAAGAACGCATATTGTCGTTTTCAGCGAATACAATTCTCTTTTACCTATTAAAAGAAGTTTTTTTATAAAAAAAAAATGATCTTAATCAGGTAGTTATTCGTATTGCAGATAAAGTTTCTATATATACATATATATAGGGCACAGGCGCGGGACAAATTAATCAATTCTGAACGTAGCTTGAGGATGTTATTAATCGCTTGTGCATTTTGATATTTAGGAATCACAGCGCTATTTATGATATTATAAATTGAGAATGGTTTTCTTGTTCATCTTTTGGATGAGCACTGTGAAAATGTTATTAATATCTTGTGCATTTTGACATTTAGAAATCAAAGCGCTGTTTATAACAATATAAATTAGGGATGATTTTTTTGTTCATCTCTTAAATGAGCACTGAGAATGTTATTAATGTCTTGTGCATTTTGACATTTAAGAATCAAATCACTATTTATGACGATATAAATTGAGGACGGTTTCCTACTCATCTCTTGGATGAGCACATGATACTCACTATTAAAATGAGATTTGAACCATCTATATTTTAATTTGGATGATCCAACTTTAAAGAATTATTCTATATTAATTTATAAAATTATAAAATAATTTCAATAAAATTTTTATTTTTATTCTAATTTAAATTTAATTTAGAAAATCTAGTTTAATATTAAATTTTTTATAATTAATATATATTGATTATCTATATACACTTTGTATAGTCCAAATATAATATTTGAACTATACAAAGTACATCTAAAAAATTTGATATATTGAATTATAAAAATTTAAATATTAAATTAAATCTAGATCAGATTTAAAATAAAAACTTATTAAAATTATTTTATAATTTTTTTTATTTTTTTTATTTTAATAAATTAATATAAAATAATACTTTAAAAAAATTTAAATAATTTAAATTTTATTTTAAAGATGAGCACATGATACTTTTCAAGAGATGAAGCCGTTCCCGACTAAATTGTAGCGAAGAGCGAAACAGCTGACAGATAATTCCTTTTCTTAAAATTTGGTAAAAACCCAGAAAGGGAGGTGGGGGAGTAAATCCCAAAGTGAGCATGCAGGGCACGTGATCAGATGGGAGCGCCTGGCGGGCGAGGGGCGTCGAACGCAAGGGGTACATGACACGTGTCCTGACATGAGGGGTTGGACAAGGGGAGGGCAATTTTGGCATTCCGGTTAAGGTATGGCTGTGAAGCTTAAGGCGGATGTAAGCGTGGCGGGGAGCGTGCCCTGTGTCTCGGTTTCATGTCAAGAATTCCAGTTGATACACCGGCATTGATTTTATTATAATTTTTTTGGGCCATCGCATCTCATTCATAATCTATTTCTTACATGTTTCACTGAATTTCATTTATCCAAAATTTTAATAAATTTTAAAATTTTTATTCTTATTAAACATGTATATTTTAATGACGTACATAGTTTTTATTAACAATATTTTATGAAAGTAAAAAAAAAATTTAATGATGTAATTCATAAGTAATATTTAGGAAAAATTTACCATACCTTATATTATAAATATGATGGAAAGAAAATGAATATGCACATAACATGGGTAACAGGAGATAATTCTAAAACGAATGAAGTGTATGAGATTATTAGGAAGGGAAGAGAAGGGGAGTGGGAGCATGTGGGGGAAAGCGGGAAGGCACGTGTTGTTGCCATTATTCGAAAACCCGGTGGAAGGCAGGCATCCATCACGTGTCGTGTCTTCATGGCAGACATTTTGATTATTCATTAAACTCCTCCGACGTCATTTCATAATTCATATGTTCTTCAGTCAATCATCTCATTCCATAGCAGCATACAAGTAACAGCAGCATTTCGTTATTCTCCACATGCATACAAATGCCCATGCATGTGATATTCCCAATCAATCATGCGCCTTTTAACTTAAAACTTATCCACGTACGTTATGCCAAATTTTTGTGGTTAATTAACTTATACATGTGTACCTCTTTTTTTATTCTGCAATTGAAATCATTCAAACACCATGCATGTGACCTCTCCCCAAAACCTCTCAAACCTAGCTCCTGCACCTCCCATGTTCCCAGACAATCGGGTGAATTCTATACTCATTCCAACACTAGACAAGAGGCTTCCTATATTTTAAACAGCCCTTCCATTCTTCGTGCAATTTTATAGCTTTCCTGCCTTTCTAATTCTGCGATTAGTTTTTTGAATTCTGTGTATAAAACAAATAAATACTCATTCACTCCACCGGCCACTATCAATACATTTTACCAAAATAAGCAAACTCTAAAATCCATTAACTATGTTTAACAATTTAATGAGTTTTAACTTTATTAAAGATATGTACTTTTTTTCAACAGCGAGGATAGAAAGAAACACTTGTAATAAAAATTAATAACTTGATTTATAAATAAGACCAATAAATTTTTTTTTTCCTGGGACAGACAGAGGAAGTATATTCATTTCTTAACGGAATGTATTTGCAAGTTAATTAATGTAGTAATGGGGGTTTAGATTGATTGCCAAAAGATAAGAACTGTACTGTGGTGGCTATGCCTGACACGGTAGGTACAAAATCCAAATGGAATAATAGTGTGGACGGAGATGCATGCTAGAGAACCAGACCATGTGCCTCCAAGATAAAGCAGGCTAAGACTTCCTCCTTCGTACAGAGCGTTCAAAGAGAGTGGGGTCAAATGGTACACATTTAAATGCTACATTCCAATACATGAGACAATCAGTCTTGCACAAAAATGAATCCGATGCTCCGTCGTATCTACTCTTTAGTTAGTTTGCAAATTTCCGTGAAAAAGAGATCATCCTTAAACTCGTTACAGCTCTGGAAATAATTTGGTGGGGGGAGAGAGAGAGTGGGGCTGGTTGCTTGGAACAGAGGATACTGCTCAAGACCTTGATTCTGCCTTGAAGCAACCCCCAACAGAACTCCTCCCACTAACACCTCTGCGTTTCATTGCTTTGCCTCCTCCTTCACTCTTCAATGCCTTCCCTCTCACCCTCCCACCCCTGCTATAATCGTACGGTTAACAAGATATTTGGCTCTTTTTTAAAGGTCATGAATCATGATAAGAGCATCATTGAATTTTCCCCCACCCCCCACCTGGCTCTAATCACCTTTTTTTTTTTAAAAAAAAAAACCTTTTTAAGAAGACGGCAGATTACAATGCCAATCATAGCTTCCTAAGCCTGAATGAGTTGGATCTGGGCCCCACTCAACCTCCTTTCCACCTCTTTCTTTTCCCTAAGATTTGCTCAATGTTCAAGCCCCATCGACGAAGTACAAAACCAACCGCCGCTGCCTTCGCATCTTCTCTTTCATTCATTCATATTCAGCCTTCCGCTTAATTCCCTCTCCACTTTTCAAGATTTAGTTCAACTAATCAAGTCACCCAAATAATAACAAAACAGGAATAATTTATGTGGACTTATTTAATTATTGCCTGCCAATATTACAATACCGTGATGACGGGTCCGGACACGAAGCCCAATGTGACCCACAGTCGTTATGGAATTTGGGCCTTTCATAAATGACAGAAATGAATGCCCTCATCAAACAGGCCATGCCCTTCTGCTGTTACACCATGTGGGGTGATTGAGAAATGGGACGACCCTTCCATGTCAATCATCCCCCACACATTTAATTTTTGAGGCAGCGTCCTAGTTTGGAGGACCCTGGTTACTTTGGGGGGCAGTATGGACATTTACTCGGTTTGGGAATACTAAATGAAGGAGTGAGTGAAAAGTAATGTCATTATCAGTCACTTGTACATTGATTTTCAGGAGTGAACTTTCAGTCCCTCGCAGCCGTGCATTTCTTGCATACCATGGGAAATGAAACACCTCCCTAATTGACCCCAATCATGGGAGTGAAGTTTTACGGTCTATGTATTTCCTTCTATCTTTAATCATTTCCCATTCTCCATCATTATCTTCCACGTCATCCTCAACATTGTCCTCTTACCCCACTCCTAATCTCTCTCGAGTATGAAAAGGAGGACCACGAAAAGTTTATACATAGACGAGGCATTATTTCAATTTCTTTTATAAGTAAACACACACACACACACGCGTATGTATAATAATAAATAGTACTAATACAAAATATTCGAAGCAATCCCTATATGAAATACCCTTCAGCTGGATGAGAAGTGAAGGGTGCTATTTCTGTGTATGACTGGTCAAAGGCTCAAAGCCGAAGCTTTCTTTGGGGTCTCATTAGTCTCATTTTGGAGAAGTGGGCATGTGCCGACAAAATACAAAGAAGTGCTTTCTCGTCACTGACCTCGTAAAGTTGCGTAACCCAGAGAGCCATTCTCCACACAGAATGAGAGCGACGTTTAGTTTTAATAATTATATTAGATATTAGATTAGATGATGGCACCATTCACATCTTCATCAATGTTTTTATGTTCCCCGCTTACTAAGAATAACAAGTCATCGTTTCAGTGACTTCCAGACGTAGTCCTACTATTGTTACTTGTGCTCTAAAAATCAGCCCTTGACGGATGCACTGCCACAAACAATGTCTCTCTGAAATTACTAAAATTCACTTATCGGAAGGCTCTACAGCATAAGCTGTCCGCCATAGAAGAAAATAAGGTAAGTTAGCCGTTATGGAGTGAAATAGATATGATGATCGATCATACTCAGAATCGTAATTGATCAACTATACGAACGCAATAAATTGACCAATCCAAGGGCTGTGGTGGTCGGATCTCTCAACACAATTGTCACGGATTGCACAGCTGAGGGGCCGAAAATTTTGACAAATTCGATACTATTTTAATTTCATTTGAACCCCAATATCCATTGATCGTTACTTTCTTGCTTCTAATCTTATCCCCATCACCAGTATCACCAGAATCAAGTTGATAATAAACTGCATCACAGGGAATTGCCGGATTGAGGATGTGACTTCAACCTGTTGTTATATGCCAAATCAGAATATGAGAAGTTAACGGTGACGTGGGTTACGGTGAACAGCGATGAATGTCAGGATCAGATAGGAGGAAGGAGAAGGGCAGAGTGATGAGGGAGATCTACCCCAACATATACGGCAAAAATCCAACTTGAAAAATAACTACAGAAATAGTTGTCAACATCAATCCTTTCGAGATCTAGACCACACAAGTCTCGCTCAATGGGAGAAGATCTACATGAAAACCACAGTTCCAAACTTCCAATGTAAGCCCAGAATGCACAATTGTACACTTTTTCCAGGCCAGACTAGGAAAGCATATTTCTTTTCACTTTTTCTCGTTGTCACATGTTCCAAAGATTTCATTCTCACCACCTTCTTTCACCTTTCCGGATGAGGCACTAGATCTCATGACTTCTATTTCAATCTGGCTTTGTCTCACTTTCATCCCTGAATCCTTGCAAGTTCTTTTTCCGTGCCAAATTTCTAACTTTTCTTTTTTTTCAATCAACATCCAACTTTTGTCAACTAGGCAAGCGTTGCTGCCCATAGGACTAGTTCCAAGAACGTATATTGGGCTTGAGTAGGAGGCCCATAAGCTCGGATGGTTTGTCTATGAAAAATTTACCACAAAAAAGTAATCCCAAAAAAAAAAAAGGGCCTACACGCACCGTAACATATTTGTTCATGGCAGGACAACAGAAATTTATCTGACGTGATATCATTCAATCTTTTATCGATTGATTGATATCTGAGAAGATATCATTCAATAGAATAAGGTGGATGCTTCAATGGCCCAAAAATATTTTAAAAATATCATATCCAAAAATCCCTCTTCCTCGACTTTTGTTTCCGTCTGAGATCCATGTCCGTAACAAGTTACAAAACTTTCATATCAAACAAGAATAAACGCGTTCCAACTAACAAATGCACAAATGCCTCAAAGGCGCACCACTATACCAGAAGCGAGGAACCACAGTTAAAGGCGAATGCCACTTCATTGGACCCCAGAAATCTGCCAATCGAAATCAACATCAGCCCCATTTGATATTGCAAAGCTAGTTGCATCCAAAAGGCTATTGAAGAATTTAAAATCATTACCATTGTACAATAAATTACAGTAACAGCAGCTGTGACTTGTGATCAATGCCATTGAAGATGAAGGTGCCAGACATAGGTACAAATTGCCTTGTTATTAGCTGCAAAGGAAATCGCAATTTAAGATAAAGACACAAGACGAACAATTCCAATGGCAAAATATGTAGTGGATTAGAAAGAAAAAGGAACTTGTTAGCAGTTTTTTATACTTTTACCATTTCCTTCTCCAAATAAGATATGACATGTATGATTTTCTAATCATAATAGAATAAATGTATGATTTTACCATAAAGATCAGTAGATCATATACTTGGTATATTTTATTTGGAGAACCTAATAACAAAAATGCAAAGAAATACACAACCAATGCATTAGAAAGCCTGTAAGGAAGTTCATAACTCAAAAGGAGATTTTACTTTTCGAGATGCCAATTTGGAGTCCAAAGCTCCCTTTAAAAGGTTGGCTTGTTTTCATGATCAACAAGTCGTCTTCTTTTCTTTTCTTTTTTTAATAGTCAGACAGCATGATAGGATTCAAGATAAGTAGAAAGAAAAAAGCACATAAGTCTTATTAACATGTGAAATCAAAATCTAACTTTATAATATTAATAAGAGAACATAGAACTGATAGAAGAAAGTAAAAGAAATAAATCTATCAAGATAATATAAAACAAGTACCCACGCTTAGAAGAATCTCCAAAGGGCCAAAAGTCTCAAAAGTCTGTTTTATGCATGATATGCCTGCTTCTAAGTTGCTACGTATATTTATAATGCTAACTATAATATAAAATAATGAATAAAATCTAGATAACTAGATAATTAAATAAAACTGAATAAAATCTCCTAAAATCTATATCTATATAAAATACTAAATAAAATCTAAAAAACTAAATATCCTAATAAAATCTAAATAACTAGATATCAGAATAAATATATAGATATCTAAACATATATCTGAATATCTATATAAAATCTAGATAACTAAATACCTAAATAAAATCTAAACAATATTATTAAATAGAAAATATCTAAAATAAATTAAAAATAATATCTATTTATAATATCTATCTTCCCAAATCAACCATTATCTCAAAACTCTATCACAGCGCTGTTCACTAAGGGTAGTACAGATTTGACCATCAGCTATATAAAATTTTATATCTATAAGCGGGGGAATGACAGTTAATACCGAAAGATCAATTTAACAATGGATGCCAAAACATTCTGAAGGAAGATGAGTTGTTATTAAGACTCATATTTGCAATTGTCTAGATAGATATTTGCAACTCATTTATCTTTAGAATTTTATTTTATTTTTTTTTCCCTAATCCCATGCTTGTTGCATGGACAGATACCTTCAGTTATTATTGAATTTCATAGAGTTAGCAAAGGAAAACGGAAGAAGGGTACTTTAAATTTACAAAATCAAAATTTACATGTATTTATGAATAAACCCAGCGCCCAGACACAGGTTATTCCAAGTTCCCCTAGTCTTACCAGTTTTAACTGGTCCAAATTTAAGTGATCCGATGGTGTGATCCAGGCTGTCTACCTTGCCGAGTACCAGTTCATTCTCTAGTCGGAGTTATAAATCATTGCTTCATGTGAAGTTTCCATAGCTTGAGCTCGTAAAGGTTCATAAAAGACTGAACTAAGACTAGAGGTCATTCCTTGTATACAAAGAAGCGTAACATTAGAAGCAAAGTCGATCACAAACTTCTCTTCTCTTCTATTTTCTATTTCTATTTTTTTCTATTTTTGGGTGAGTGAATTTTATATGTAGCAATCTTTCTTGACAGGACCAAGCTTTCAGGGTTCATTAGATTTGATTTTCCCAAATCACACTAGATTTGACAACATAAATATAGAAAAACTATCCCAGACCAGGGGCAGATGGTACATTTTTCCCGAAAGTGCCAAGCTTTCAGGGTTTGCTTAGATTAGTTTTCCCAGATCACATTACTTTGGACAACATAAACATAAAAGTAGCACCATCCCAGGCCAGAGGAAGAATTGCAAACCTTGATTACTTCTTGCGATGCTATTCCTCCAACCAAAGCAGCAACAGCATGGAGCTCTGAAGCACCAAATCGGCACATCTCATTTACAAGGTCCTCTGCCAAAGTGGCACCATTGCATCCCAAGTCATTGAGCAGGCCACTAGCTGTACTCTTCAGTCGAGGTATGTCCTCATCCATAGCACTGAAGAATATCAACAACAAAAGCAAGAAAGACCTTCAAGGAAGAATCCTGATATGATATAGCAGGACTATATTAAGAAATTCATGAAGCAGGTCTTGCCTGTCATACTGCCCAGGAAAACTGTTATAGTTAGCAGCAAAACGGTCAACAGCTCGCAGCAAAATATAAATTCCAACAGCAGTGCTGCACACATAAAAACAGGAAACCACTATTTCAGCAAGTATCCTCGCAGACTAATTCCTTTTTTTTTTCTTTTTTTCCTTTCCTTCTCCAGAAGCATCAGTAATAAAATAAATATAACCTGTAATCCTCATCAGTTAGATACTTTTGTAATTCAGGTAGGTTTGGAGAATTAAACTCATCTTCAATCAGGCGAAACCTGCAAATCTACAAAATAAAGAATAGTGTCCATATGAAGACTCAAACAAACATTCTGGTGCCTTCAATTACTCCCACAAAATTCACCAACTTCAGTTAATATTAGATAAAAGAGGCTTTGGGGAAAAACATATCTAGTTGTAAGATACTCATGCATTTACCGCATCCACATCATCAGTAACAACAATAATAAAAATCTCAACCAAAAATTAACAAAAGGAAAGCTCAGAGCATCTTGCATTCATATTGTTTTGCCCCCAAAATGAGACTGTATATTATACATGTAGATTAAAGAGCCTCAGAAAGCATGGACATTTGATCACAGAACAAATTAAGCATGTCAGGTTTATAATACTTTCATCATTGCAATCTATAAACAATTTGACTATCTGCACTTACTTTGAGCTTTCTGGCGTTTTTACAGAAGCTTTTGATTGTTGTCCTTGGTATGCTATTTGAATCTCTTCCAATTTTTTTTAAAATACTTCTCACCCGTCGTTCAATTGCAACAAAATCAGCTTCAGCCTTGGCTTGATAGATATTCTGCAAATTCACATACTGCCTGCAGGAGGGTAGATATAATTCTGGTAAATAATTCATCTTCAAGAGAAAATACAAGTTACCTGATACGAGATTTGGCTACTAACTCAGTAGAAGATGTCATATCTGGTATTGATCCTTCAAGGGGTATCTCCCCACCACCTTCATTTGCAATGAATTCCTGGGCAGGATGATAAAAAGTGTTCCATTATGTAACTGAATCTTGAGAAACCAAACAGTCAGGAATGTAAATTGCACAAAAAAACGAGAAAAATATATTTCCCAGGCTTTAATCAATTACCACTTGACACTACAACATATTACAGTACTATATAAGATATAAATGCAGCTTTCTCAAGAGGGGGGAAAAAAATCAAAGCAGCAATTCCAGAAGCACCAACCTTCAGAGCTGCCACCAACACCCAAAAATCTGATGACTTAGAATCCACTTCAGCAGAGCTATCATTAATTATCAGTTGCAAATCTGCACCTGAAAAGGTATATGCTCATTGAATTTTAGTCTAATATAAATTCAATTGGAAATAAGGCAGTAAATGTTCAGACCTATTCAAAAATTCTGACTAAAAATCAAATTTTTCAGAAACAAAAATCAGGAACTTTTAAAGAGTTCATCATAATGACCCTCACCTCCAACCAAAGGGTAGTACATGCTTCCTCAACAAACATTCAAACTTTAACATAGTCAAAGTTCTCAAGATAGAGAGACAATTTTCATTATGAAAAAGCCCATGATTTCATAAGAAAACTTAAAAATTAGGAGCTCAAAACCTGCATAAGTAACAATAGTCCAACTGTTCCTTATTTTGCTCACCTCCTGCCCAAACAATTCAAGGATTTTATAAAACTTAAACCAAGAGTTCACAAAGAAAGTATAGGGGCTGTTTGAAACTATTTTTATTTTATCGTTTTGAAAATTGGTGTTTTGTAAAACATGTTCTAAAAATAAAAAAATAATAAAAATAAGTGTTTTTCTCATTCTCTCTTGTCCTCCAAAACAATAATCACGGAACACCTAAAAGTTGTTTCCATTTTTCTGTTCTCCAAAACAATATTTTATTTTTTGTTCTCAAAAATACTTTTTGAAAGCACGTTACCGAACAGATTTTTTTGTTCTTTTATTTTACTTTTAGAGAACAGAAAACTGTTCTCAGAACAGGTTTCCAAACAATCCCTATACTGCTGTGCCATCTAAAACTAATTTGTGGGATGCTAAGACTCCCTTGATAATAAATTCAAGGAAATGGAATCAAGGACAAACTAGCTTTTATTCATTCTGAAAGTAACTAAATGCATCTGACTAAACTCGAAAATTTTTCAAGAATATAAAAGTAAAAAGTTTAGTCTCCCAAGTCTCAACATTTGAAGGACCCCCCATAATTATGGAAGATTACCCAAGTAAAGTTTGATCCTGTCAACAGATAATTAAGCTCCTTCTCAAAAGAAAAGGAAAGTGCCAGCATTTAGTAAGGCAGATATTGGCTCACGAGAAGGTTACTGTAGCAAATACTTACTAATTCCTCGAGGAGCAAAGACTTTGAAAGAAGCCTCAATGGCTTCTTTATAATTATCTTCATCTTGCCCAAGCATTCTAGCTTTGATAAGCTCCTAAGTTGATCACGTTGAAAGCTAATCATATAAGTAGAACACCAGTATAAGAAATAGCTAAAAAGCAGAAGCAAGCAGTGAACCTTAAACTCCCTTTTCTCTTCCCTGGTCGATGGAAGTGCACCACCATGGCTTTTGGACCACTCATCAGCCATCTTGACAAGAATAATAACATATGGTATGTGTTTATGGGCTACAGGATCTTGAACATTCAACTCAATGCCTTCTGCAAGACTACAGTGGCCAAATCATGCAATGAGAATTTGAAGCGAAAAGACCACCTCTATGCTCTCAGCAAAACAGCCATAGAAGTATGAGGGGTAAAAGTTTTAAAGGTTAAACCCAGATATTAGGGTAAAAAGGAAATCTACGGAATGAAACAAAGAACTCTGCACCTCTTGAGCTCAGGCCATGGACTATTTAATCGGAGATCATCCAGAAAATGCTCAGGCTTTGACTCAATCACCGTATGTTCCTAGTAAAACCACCAAAACAATAATTACCCACTTAACTTTAGTAAAAAAAATATTTTTTTTAAATTCAAGTAAGTGTCAATGCTTTGTGGCACAAATATTTTCAGCTTGAAGTAGAAAAGCAAGTTATCCAACTTGACAATCCATTATTGCTATCCTAACTTCCATTTCCCTCATTATAATTAGAATCAATTGCATATTAGCCACGTTGCTTTGTTTGCTCTCTCTTTTACATGTCAGCTGTCAATATAAGATCAATGTAACAACAATGCTAAGAATTATTGTATGTTTCCTCATGCAAATAATTATCTAACCATTCACCAAACTAGAACATGATGTATTTGATGTTGTGAAGATAACAAAGTGTTTTCTATTCGCCTGCAACACAATACCTTCAAACTGATTCGAACAAACCCTGCAAGCCCATAAGAACGAGCAAATATCAGCATAACATTTGCCTCCCTACAAATTCGATCAAGCTTTACCATTGAATCTTCCGCAAGCTGAAATGTTGATTGAAGAGCTCCATTTAAGATATTACACTTTATATCAATAACCATCGCAAAATACTTATTTAAACCATAGATTGTAGTAATTATATGGCATGGTTTTTTGTCAGCATTTTTATACAAGCATACCTGTGTGGCAACTACTAAAGTAAACTGAGAAAAGAACGATGGATTTGTCTCAATTAATTCCTCAGGATACTCTTCTATAAATTTTGCTTTAACTGCATCATTCAGCTCCTGAAGAAAATAGCATACACATTTTGCTTTTGACAGCCCAATGCTTGAGTCATCCACTACAAATAAATACAAGACAAAATAAGGAAAAGTATATATAAAGAACAAAAAGAAGTAATAAGATGTTACTGTACCCATAAAATTGTTTCCAAGATCACCCTCTTCAACTTTAGATCCATCAACTACAGTGATGCTCCCAATCCCACCAAGTACAAGATTTTTGAGAGTTTCAGAACCCGTAGGACCACAATTAAGTAAGCAAATACTAGATTTCTCGAGGGATGCCTGTCCCTGCTCACCCCATATTCTGTATTTATCAAAGTACAATTAAAAAAGTGTTGGGATATTTTAAAAGAGAACAAAAATACAGGATGATGAGCAGATAGATAATTTAATTTCGCAGTCTGAAGATATTAGTTCCACAAAAAATTAAAATTTGAAACTATTTCATCATACGGACGCAAAGAGCTGGAAATTAAGCAGAGAAATCAATTGTACGAGGGTAGATAAAAGAAAGCACTAAAATCAGAGATATGGGAAATCAAGTATTCAGCCTTCTCCAGTAATGGGTACAAAGGGCAGCTATTTTGCTACCAGTAGGAATCAGCACATATATTTTACAAGCAAAGATTTATTACAATCACCTCATCTCAGCTTGATCAAATCATCAGATTATCAAATAACTGATATCTTACCTAATTTTACGAGACAGCAAACAATATTGAACTGACTTCCAGCCAGAAACATTCTACAAAACCGTTACAGTGTTCATTATAAATTTCTTCATTCTTTCTTCCTTGACAAGTACAAACGATATAAAGTATCCAAACTTAGAAGACTAAAAGGCTTAGGTTTCCAAAGAAAAAGAGAATGGAAATTTTTCGCATGCAGTGTCTATGAAGAGCGAGGGAAGACGGAATATGAAGAGTTGATAGCTTTAAGTAGGTTCAAGCACAGAAAGTTAGGGCGAAGTGGAAAATTAACAAAACGTCGGAGGGCCAGAGAAGAAGAAGAACGATAGGGAGAAGGAGAAAGTTAGAGGCAGCACCTGAGCTGGCGATCGTATTTAACCTTGGGTTCGGCCATTGTTGGGAGCTTATTTTCGCCGGCAAACACTACTGAGCTTACTTAGAACGCTGTGCGTGATTGGATTGCTGGAGAACTGGGCCAACTTGAGACTGAGGTAGGATCCTCCTCTGCTCCAATGCTCCTCAATTTTCATGCGGTCAAAAAAAAAAAAAAATTAAGCGGGACGTCCGGTTCGAGATCTAACGACGTCGTAATATCGTCTCTACAGAGCACAGACAACTGGGAATCCTGTTCTGTGCGAAAGACGAAAAGCGACAGTCGATACGAGAGATGGTGACACGTTGAGCGGTCGCGGAACTTTGGAGTTATAAAAGCATTGAAATTCAGATGCAATTTAAATTTAAATTTGTTATCAATTTTTCAGCTAAAATATGATAAAGTGATTTTCACACTTTAGCATCACACTAATTTTTCAAAAAAATAAGGAATACTTCAAAAATTTTATCCACGTAACCTATTGAATCGTATTTAGCAATTAAAAAAACGTGTGGCTGAAAACTTAAAATCCTTAATCACTTGGCTATAAGTACATTGTTCTAAGTATTGCATGAAGCTTAAAAAATACTCATTAGTCATGATTTGCATGACTTCATATAAATTTTATTATAGTTGGCGGGAATATAAATTTTGTTACTTATACAGTGACAGAACCGCATATAATTGAGGGGGGCATATGCCCCTCACTTGAAAAAAATGACATGTTTGAAAGTATGAGTTTTTATATTTTGTAATTTGTACATTTTACTTATGATACTTTACACCCTTTTATTTTTATATTTTAAATTTTAAATTCATTTCAATCTTATTTTTTTAACTCAGATTTATTTAAATTTTTAACTTAACCTCATAAATATTAACCCACAATTTCACTATACCTAAATACTAATATTATTTATTAATTGTTTAAAAAATAAAAAAATCTAATATGACTAAATAGACTCACTTCTCGTCCTAAATACTTTTCAGGGACTAGTTAAAA
This sequence comes from Prosopis cineraria, assembly GCF_029017545.1. Taxonomy (NCBI): domain Eukaryota; kingdom Viridiplantae; phylum Streptophyta; class Magnoliopsida; order Fabales; family Fabaceae; genus Prosopis; species Prosopis cineraria. The sequence continues at coordinate 23,079 of NW_026556133.1, read as the reverse complement.
AAGTAATGATAAATAATGAAGATTCAAAGCTCAAGAATGAATTGGGTGAGTGTTTTTTGCTAACTCGCTGCACTTATGAATTTACAATTGAAAACTAGATAGGAAACAAAGAAAAAAAAAACAAAAGAAAAATATTTGATTTGAAAGAGACAGGAATGTCTTTCTTTTACTGAGGATCCTAACTCCATCAATGCCCCCTGACTTAGAATCCTGGCTCCGCCATTGCGTTGATTGCTTGTTTGAAAAAAAAAAATTGTTTCTTCCCCTTCTTGGACAATGCAAGCTAAATTTAAGGTGCAAAAAATGCAAGTCTCTACTTGGATAAATCTTCTAGCAGTCTTGCGTCCATCCCAAGGACGTGCCCACATTCTGGGTAGCGAAGGCAATTGTGTTCGCAAGTTAAGAAAAAATTATCCAAAGTCACCTTAAAAATTTTAGTTGCTTCCTTTGAAAAATTTCAAATGCCCCCATAATTTTAAATAGTTCATTTGTCTCCTTAAAAAAGTTTACTTTTGTTATTAAAAATTTGATAACTTAAATCTTATCTATATAGTAGCAGAGGGAGAGGGACTAGCAGAGGTCGTGGCCCTCCAATTTTTTAAAATTTTATTTATATTATATAAGTTATATATTTTTAGACCCTCTAAAATTTATAAAAATTATATAATATATATATATATATATTAAATTTTGATTCTCTTCATTCTTAAATCCTGACTCCACCCCTGCATCTTTATACTATATATTAAGTAGGAATAGTTTTAGAATAGAAGAGTAATAATTTAATAAAATATTTCGCTTATAGAAAATTTATCACAAATTAATTCTCTTATGTAGAAAAGAGATATATATATATATATATATATATTAATTTAATACAAATAAAAAAACATGAAACTAATAGACTGAAAAAAAATTTTATAGTTTTTTATATAAAGATAATTTTTTACTATAATTTTATGAGTTATGCATTGTTTATAGTATTTAATTTTATTAAATTAAGACTTTAATATAATTTAATAAATAATTAAATTTATATTTTCAATAAAATATTAATATTTACTTTAAGATAAATTATGCCCATTGACTTATTTTTTTGGGCTTGTCACTGGTCCGTCTTGGCAAGTAAGAGTGTACATTGGTTGAGTCGGGCCAAGCTTCACCCTAACCTAATGCCCAACCCTATGTACACATTCAAGCACTGGGCTGCTCAAACACTCAAGTCAAGTTTTGGCTCAATGCTTGAATTAAAAAATTATTAAACAATACAAAATATAATTAAAATTATTTAAAATGGATTATTTCTAACAAAATATTAGAATTTAAAGTACTAAATTTTTAAATTGTATATAATTTAAAATTATTTATTATTTTCACATGATATAAAGTAAAAAAATCAATTTTAAACATTTAAATGATTATAAAAATTGAAATTATAAAAGATATTCATGATGAACACAAAAAATAATATGATATACATGAGAATTAAATAAAAATAACATTATAAAATAATTAAATTTTGATAAAAAAATAAAATAAAATAAAATATTTTGAGTATGATAGGGTTAGGCTAAGGTTAACCCTGACCTGGTGCCCTGCTCGAAGCTCGACCTTGTCAATTTGACTAGCTGGAGCAAGACCAAGCTTTCAGGCTACTTGAACAGCCCTACTGGCAAGTTCTATTTAGCATGCACTACTTTATGAACAAAGCACAAAATCATGCAACTAATTTATCAGAAGCCTATAATAAACTATGGTTTATTGGTTGAGAGCAGTTCATCACAGGGCCATTATTTTATCCCAAAAAACTAACTAAGTGGTGTAAGGTCTCCCTTATTAATCTTCAATTAACTTCAAAATTCAAGGTAATTAGGGGATTGTTCCCAAATTACAATTATCAAGATAGTAAAATTTATAATTTAGGATTTCAAGTTTTTAAAATTTAAGTGCCTGTTTGGATAGGTCAAAATAATCAATTTTGCCCCCCAAACCACGGCTTTAAGAAAAAATATCCAAACACTCTTTTTTCAAGAAGTCGATTTTGCATCTATAACGCCATTTTGGGATAAGCTCATGTTAGTATATTCTCATTATCAATTATTACTATGGAACCTATTATTATTTGTCTTAATATTAACCTCCCAAATATATTCTTGACTGTGTGGCTTTACAAATTCAAAACCTTCATCATCTTCTTCCTCTAAATCTCAAACTATGATTAAGTGCAAATCTTCCTTCAACGACAGTGTCCAAGTTTGACCTTCCTCTTTGATTTGTTGTGTCCACTGTCTACAATCTTTAACATCATCCTCCTTGAGTTGCGATGTCTTCTTACTTACTTATTTTGGTATGTTCTCTTTCGTTTGCTATGAAAACCTTTCTAACTGTGTCTTTTTCATCATCTTATCCCTACTCCATGCTTTTGCCACAAAGTCATCGCCTGGGGTATGCATTAAATTGTTGCACGTGTCACCCTCTTCTTAATAATCTCATTCCATTTTGAAATGGGTATTAAAATAAGAAGACAAAGATAAATCCTTCTTTTCTCATTCTTGTTAAATTGTATTTTCATCTTTCATTAAATTTACTTGAACTCATACATATTGATTTATTTGTTTACATTGATTGAGTTTTTAATATTATAATATAATATAAGTTAAATACAATACTTTACTTGTTAAATAAAGTATAACAAATTTAATAACATTATATATATAACTTTATCAATATTTACATTTTCAAAAGCAAAGTCTTTTATGCTAATTTATGCATCAAAAATTGATTTTAAGTAACCACCCAAACATCTTCAATTATATCAAAATTAATTTTATAAAAACAATATTCAAACATGATCACGTTATAATATTATCATTTATAATCAAAATTAATCACATTAATCAAATTTTTTGTGATCAATTATACTCAATTAAAATTCAAACAGACCCTAAAACTCTCTAAAATATTTTTACAAGTCAAAAATCAAAGTTTAATTAGCATACAGAAGTATAGGATCTCAAAACGAATCAAAACATTAGCATAAAGGTTGAAAATAACAAATCAGTACAGCAGAGAGGCATATGCAATGGCTTATCATACAAGCGTCGTAGCTTGTATGCTTTTGTGCCATGCATCGCAGTACATTACACGTTTTTGACAACTTAGATGCTATTATTTAACAACAACAGAGACAAATTTTTGATGTACCCTATTTCTTTGTCCAACATCCGATTAAGGTAATCTAAATGTTTACAAAAAGCTTTCTCCTAACTTTAGCTAATAACACTGATTTCACAATTACATTATTTCTCAATCAAAAATTGAACACCCATTTCATAATTATCTCCTTTTCACAATTCAAACACATCTTTAGTGCCCCTATTTTCCTATCAGGTGCCAAAACCCACAATTACATCCTAAATCACACTTAAAGGACCAAAATAGACCTGTGCAATAAACCATATCTCATAAATAACAAATGCAACACATTTTTAATATTCAACCCCTTAATTTCAAAAACAAAATGGGAGTTTCAATCACATATTCACCAATCAGTCATCATCAATCACAAATTATACTCATTCCTTACTTGTACTGGTATTTTGAATTTATTATAAATTTCACAATCATACATATACCATGCTAAGGCCTAAAATGCACAACAAAAATATAACAATCACATAATGTAAGTAAGTCAAAACACGAGTTCTTCCTAGTTGACAATATCATGCAAGATTATACACATCAATAGTCTAAAAGAAGATAAGGCCTACATATAAGATAGAAATCCTATGCCTCAAGTTGTTTTCCTCTGTCTCATCCTATTAAGCTAATTCCTGTAATATTGTAGATAATGAGATGAGTACAATCACTCAATAATCAAGATCCATATGACTTATAATAATGCATGTTAATTAATTTAAATACAAGTGGTATAGATATCAAACTCAAGTCAAATCAACATATGTAAGCACATATTTTCCCTTTGCATCATTAATGGCATAAATTCATAAGATAATATCATAAAAATCAATGTTCATAATAATCTAAGATTAATCATAAGATTTCATCTTAAGGACACAACACAGACAATCATGTACCCATTTATCATAATATGCACGATCACACCTTCTTTATATCCTCCTTATACCTCTGACACGAAATTGTAGGCTTTAATATATTGGGATCGTTTATGAACTGAGAATACCCTAACCATTCATGTGTAAGAGGCTACTCGACCAAGATTGCTTAACTTACTTGTGAGTCACGATCTCCCTCATTTCTCACACCATAGGGTGTCATTTTTTCTAGACTAACTTTTTAATTGAACAAGTGGAGTATTAGCTAGGCTCGAGTCCCTCATTAAATTAGTGGGACAATTTCTCGTTGAACAAGTAGGACGATAATATAAACAATTCAATGAAACCATATAACACAGATAGAAGCCTTACCATATGTATTTAACTATATAGCATTGATAGAAGTCTTATTATGTGGATTTAATTTTGCACTCTTCTTTGTAGGAAAACTCCCGCCTTTCAAGATCATGCAATGCATAATAGTGCAATATTTTCAGGCATGTAATCGCTCAAAGTTCAGGCATGCAAAACCTCATCATTGTACTCATCTCATATATGAACATCACATTAACACACATAATTAAATTATTGAACTCCACTTTACTCTATCTCATCAAACTCCTCAACTACACATTTTGTTGAACTCCACAAATATCACATTATTGAACTTTACAAGCACTACTATATTGAACTATTCACACATTAATCATTGAACTTTACTTAACACAAAATCATTGAACTTCATAAGAAGTCACATTCATTGAACTCCAAATGAAGCACGTCATTGAACTTTATAAAATCATTATAGTGGATTTTTAAGTAAGTCATGCCACAGTTGCATTTTACTCAAATTCACACATTCCATTTATCATGTATCAATTAATGAATTAATTAACATACAAAAGCACGAAAAAGAATTCTCTCAGTTACCTTAAACCTTTGAGAGGTCAAAAATTTACCTCTTAATTTCACACTTCCAAAGTTTCACAAAACTTGAATGGTGCCAAATATACCTACTCTACATTTAACCACAATATTAATTATCAATATCCCTTTTAGATAACTTTCACTATCTAATTTAACATTTATTCTCTCTTAAGATTTAAACCCTTCACATACAAAGGTATCCATAGGGTTTCTTAGCTTCCTCTAACTTCCATTAGCTTCATTGAACTCCCAACTAGCCATTAATGAAGTCACATTGCTTCAACCGCCTTATTAATGGTGGAATTTTGAATATTTATGACCTCTAACAACTAGAAATGCATAGAGACATAAATGTTAAGTTTAAATAGCTCAAACAACTTTTATTAACTTTATTTAAGTCGATAGGTTTAAACTCATAACCTTTATAGACTGAAAATCATATTTTTTAATCAAACCCTAACTCCCATCATTAAGAAAAATGGAAGAGAAAGAGATATTTAAGCTTAGAGAATTTACCTCAAATGTTTTGAAGTTATATAATACTCCTAATGCCTCAATTCTTTAAGCCCTATCAAAGCAAAGTTGCTTGCTCTTCATTTTTTTTCTTTTTCCTCTTCTGGTTTTTTGTCTGATTCGCGTATTTCATATCAAAATATTTGGCTATACACCGCAGCACATGGCATAGAGAGACTCATTGTTGACTATTTAACACACGTGTGCCGTGGCAAATGAATCAAAGCCGCAGTAGATGGAATAAAACTACTTCCCTCAGATTTCTCCCTTTTTCATATTTCGAGTGACCGAACTTCACTTCGACCTCGCATTTAGGGCTGAAATTATAACTAAACGCACTTGTTAGATCTTTCTAACCACATACCTTACTAAATTACTTAATCACCCTTATTAAGCTTAGTTAATTGGATTTAAATTTTTAAGATGTTACAAGTAGGGTGTATAAAACCCTTGTTTATATAATCAAGACTCTCCTTAGGTCTCTTTAGTGTGAGACGTAATAGCTTGGCCAATTTATGACACATCCTTTATGAGTTACCCACAAAAAAGGGCATAACCGAGTAGGCAAATTTAAATCTAACTTTGATACAAGACAGTTACTCTCTTCTCAAAAAGACTAGCTTAATAGGATATACAACGCTCTCTTTTATATGATCAAGACCCTTCCTAAGTCCTTTCAACGTGAAACATAATAGGCTACTTAAGTGTATGTTTGGATATGACTCTAAAATTTAGATAGCTCAAACCTTAGTTTAAGTTTAAAAAACTCATTATATTTTGTTTAGTTTAAAAAAATTTGGAAAGAGCTTTTTATTCAAGAAGCTTGGCTAGACAAAAAGCTTGCGAGTGACTTACGGCGTTGTGTCAATCACAACTTGTTAGCTATTAATGCTATTTACATTTTCCCACCGATTAATTACAATCATGTCCCTTGTCCACTCTGATTCTCATTCGTGTTTTGTGAATAATTTCAATCTCTACTGTTTTTATTTCAAACTTAAACTCTTTATTTGGCTTGTATTTCAAGTGTTTTCTAATAAATTTTTTTTCTATTTTCTCAAGTACTTATAGACCTCAATAATTAAATCTAAAATGACTTCTTTACTATGTGCACAATTGCACATAGGGTTATTTTAGTTTTTCTATAATTTATTAATTTATTTTAGAATTTTGTGATTTACAAGCAATAAATTACAAATGAACTCTTTTTAAAAAATATAATTTAACTTTAATATTTTTCATTAACAAATCAAATTAGTCAAAAAAAAGTAAAAAAAAACTCATCTATTTTTATCATCATATATTTTAAGTGACTTTTGAATCAAATTATTTAAAATAAATTTTAATTTATCCCATCAACTTTAACTTATAAAAAAATGTATACATAAACCACTTTACAACAACTAAATTTTCTACTAATCTCAATTGATTTTTAACCTCAATTGTGAAATTTTTAATCCAAACACACCTTTAAATCTGGTCAAAAGCTCCTTACACCTGTTTTCCAAACGAATCCTAAATCGGTAAAATGAATTATACAAAGAATTTCACACTTACGGGGCAAATCGCAATACCAAGATCAGGAAGAGAGGAACACTACAGCTGACATGAAATACGTAAGGGCTGAAAACCAAGTACTAGCAGGCTACAAAGTTACTGCTATTCACCCTACAAGAAAATGCGTGCTAGTGATAGTAGCATAAAATATTTCTAGGCTTAGAACTTTCAAGCAAAGATGCTAGGAAAAATCATGTATGTTTACCGAAACTTCTTCCATAAGTTAAACTGCTTAAAAGCAACCCTGAAATTATATTTGGCCATAGACATCTCTTGACATTATATTGAAGCCAACAAAATGTCATTAAGGTCACATCTAAACATTAGCAGCCACTGTTTACTTTGTAAACTGACAAAATAGGAAATTCAAAGAATGCGTACAACATTAGCCAAAAAACTGTGTCATGTAAACCTACACCGTACGAAGAGCATGCCATCATAATTTAGAAGCTAAACCAGCTAATTTGTTGTCTCCGTAGAATATAATTATTTACATGCTACAATAAACAATGAGCTGCAAAAAATGGTAAGATAATTTTCCTAATAAAAATTATTTATAAAGCAAAAAAAAAATCAGACACGGTGAAAGAATAATAAGCACTTTGGAACCCCTTGCATGGCAATGAAGCACGAAGATGCTTTCATTTATCAAGATAAAGGTTTACTAAATCACTACTTCTTAGACATCAGATCACCATTTCAAACCAGCCAAACAAACCTTAACTTCCTTGCGATTTCAAAATCAAGCAAGCAGCTGAAACCACCACAATACAGAGCCGAATGAGCCGCAGACGGGTGCTGAGTTAGCTCACTAAGTCAAAGAGCAAAGTTATGACCCACGGCAACCTTGATGCGAGCATCTCAAATAAGACATGAATTTCCTTCAGCCTCTCTTCTTATCACCAGCCTAAGCAAAACAAATCATGCCTTGAAAAATGAGGCAAGAACAAAGTCAAGTGAAGGATTTTGCGGTCAGCATTACAAGCACAAGCTTTGCAACTTCGAAACATCACCCGCTTCAACACAAAATAATCATAAGTATCTGGCATATAACATGTAAATGTACTAAATTAGACTTCCAACACAAATTCTGGGTGTGCAACTGAAGTCATGAAAAGGTTAATAAACAATGCCATCGTTGCATTTATAACTTTCAAGAAGTCCGCGAGGATATCTTTCTTTCCTTTCCTATCAGGAGTACATCACCCAACCAAAATGCCAATTTAATTCCAGGCGCCAATGCTCATAAATAAACTATGAATGGTGCCGTAACCCAAAAAACAAATACTTGACATGAAATTGGAAATTCTTATTATTAAATGAAGTTTCATCAGATAAATTTGTCCCGCATCAATGAACAAAGTGCCAAAAAGGGCACAGCCATCTGCACATCTAAACTGTTCTGCTTTCTACAACAACCGAATAATCCGAGAACTCTCAACAGAATGTAAACTAAATTCAATTAGCAACAAGAATGTCATTGCCAAATGAATCAATAATCAGATCAGGTGAATCCGGAGCGGGATTCGAAGGGCTAGTGGTTATATACAAGACAGACTTGACCGCCGTGAGTTTCTTTCTTTGCGGACACCGAGGACCAAAGATCCTCCCGACGAAGCAAGGAAAACTATCACCGACGATGATCTGAGATTGACCAGCGGTTGAGCGAGGAGAAGATGGAGGTGTAGCGCGACGTAGAGAGATCTGGCAGAGTGAGTTGAGCCTGTGCGATTTAGCGCTAATCCGCGAGTCTCTCATTCGGGCCAGCGCACCGGGCTTAAGGTATTTCTGAAACTGCTCAGCTCTGGCTGGGGGCGACTTGGCGAGGGCTCTGGTTCTATGGTTCATGGTGGAGTGAGGGAGAAACTTAGAGAGAGAGGGAGATTGGAGATCGATGATGGAGAGACAGGTGGAGAGGGAGGGAAATTAGGGATTTTAAGATTGGCGATAAAAGAGGCGGGAAGTTAAGCCGCGGAGGGGAGGGGAGAGGGATGACAGGAGAAATAAAGAGCGGGTTGAGTGAAAGTTTCAAAAAACATGCTGGCTTGCTGAGCTTGAGATTCGAGACCTTTTGGCCCCGCAGCCCGGCTGTTACCCGCAGGTGACGCGTGTCAATTCGGTCTAAAAATTAAATATTTTTTTAATTTTATTCTCATCGCATGCCCATATTTTAATAATATATTTCTTTCACACAGCATTTAATAAAACGTAAAAAAATTGTAATAAAACTTTGATGATACATGTTAGGAAAAAAGTAGGGATATGAAGCTTTATTTTTTCAATAAATAATATATAAAAAATTATATATCTTGATTTAATAAAAAACAAACAGAAACTTCATTTTAAAAAAGATCACCCAAACACTCCACTGTTTGAAACTCCAATTTGATAAGCAATCATGGCTGTGAAATTCCATTGTGGAGGAAGTTATTTTAGTTCGTTTGATTAAGGTTGAAAATAAGTTACTTTTAAATAATATTAATTTTTTTAAATGATACTTATTTTGCATGCTTTATAATATGTATGTATGTATGTTATTTTATGTGTGATTACAATAATAGAAAACTGATTATTGTTTAGTTGATTTGAAATTTTATGATCTTCATGAATTTTTTATCTTATGAAAATAATTTATGATTTGATTGTCTTAAAATTCCATTTGATAATCAATTTTGTTTGTGATAGGTATTATCCAATTGAAATTGAAACACAAGAAAGATACTTAGATAAATTTGATGTGACACATTATTTGTAACCTGTTCAATTAAATGTTTCAAGTAATATAAATAAAATCTCATGTGATATTTTTTAAATTAATTTATTTCTATAACATAATGTATATTTGATCAATTACCTTTTATCTCTTTATTATCATCAATATCATAATCAATTTATACTTAATATCATATAAATGTAATTTTTTATTAAATAAATTATAAATAATATAGTGCAACCGACCTATCTAAATATTTTTCCTAAGAACAATCCTGAACTATAATTTTTTTGCCGGTGAGGCCTTGACCAAGCTATATTATTCTTTTTATCAGTTTAATAGTAACGCAGCTTTTTATTATTGTGTAAGTTGTGTAACATGCATGGATGTGTGTGTAACGGGTTTATATGTATGATCAAGGTGTATTTTTATTTTTGAACTTTACTTTAAAGAATGCTAGGTATCTTATAGTGATAAAGGAAATAATTTTATTCATGAAATATTTTTTCAAAAGTAAAAAACCCTTTTTATTTGTCAACCATTAAATTTTTTATTTGTTTTTTTGCTAATGTGACATGTGCCTAAGGCTTACACAAAATAACAAGTAAAACTCTAACTATATTCTTTAATACTAATTTGCTCTTGAATTTTTTTTAAGAGCGCTAAGTACCGTAAAGTCTTTTTTAAAGAGCATTAGGCACTTGAAATCTTTTTAAAATAAAATTTAATAAATATTATTAAAATATTAAGTATTTAAATATTTGATAATTTAAATATTATTATTTATAAATACTCATTTAAAATTTATATTTTTTTTTAAATATTAACAATTTAAATTAGCTTTTTCATAAATTTATAAATAATTTCTTATTTTTTTATTATACTGATCTCCAAACTTCTCTCATAGACAGTGCCTAAATCATTACATCCTTTGTACATATTAGAACTTACCTATGTCTTTAATATTGGTTAATTTTTTTAAAATTTTAAATCATTTTCTGTAATTTATTGTTGATTAACTAGCAATCTTTCTCAAAAAAATTACACTATCTAAATTTAATACTCTCTATGTATTGCAATGTCAGAGATAAAATTAGAAATATAATAAATCAGGACCAACAGTATGTTAACAAAAATATTTCTTTAAAACATATTTTTTACTCCATTAATGAGCTTCAAAAAAATATTTAATAAGAGAATAATAGAGATCTGAGAAAAAAACATTCCTCAATTAGTTTGGAGGTTTATTCCCTTCATGTTTAATATAAAATTATAAAATATAAAAATATTAAATTAAGTGGTATGATATTTTGAAAAAAAACGATTAGTTGATAAAAAAAATCATAGAGAATGATTTAAAAAAATTAAAAAACTCAATCAATATTAAAAATATGATTGATGTATAAAAATAGTACAAGTTATTTATAAATCTCCAAAAAACTAGTTTAAGATGTTAATATTTTAAAAATAATTTATAAATTTTGAATAAATATTTACAAATAATAATATTTAAATTATTAAAATACTCAATATTTTGATAACATTTATTAAATTTTATTTTAATAAGACTTCACTCTTAGAAAGAAACTAATCTATCACTGTGTATGGGCCATATGCAATACCACATCAGTAAAAAATGATAAAATTAAAGGTCAACTAATAGAAGGGTTTTTTGTTCTTTGAAAAATTAGTTTAGGGGTAAAATTTCTCTCCTTAGGGGCTGTTTGGTTGGAGGTAAATAGAGGAGAGGGGTTTCATTTTTTTCATTTGGTTCAAAATTTTTGGAGGGGAGGGGAGCCAAATTTTTTGCTCCCCTCCCCTCCCCTTATTTTGGCTCCCTCTAAATTGGGGTTTTTTGGAGGGAGAGTTAAATTTGTTGACTAATTTACCCTCATTATTTTTATAAAATTATGATATTGCCCTTGAAACACAATAAGACTGTCTGATCCTCATGTGTCTCACAGAAGCTCGCTGGCTTTCTTTTTCTTCCACAAGCTTGGTCCGTCTCATCCTCGTGTGTCTTCTTCTCGCTATCTCGGAGCTCTCGGTCTATCGGAGCTCTCGCCGTGCATCTGGTTTGTCGTGCTCGAAGCCCCACCGTTCATCGTCCCGTTAGGTCCTCCTCTTCAAAGCTCTCACCATGCATTCTCAGGTCAGATTCTTCCTCGCATTTAGTCGATCCCGTTAAATCGATCTACTTGATTTGTATTTGATTTGAGCTTCATCTTGGTTTTCTTCTTCATTCTTCATTCTTTTCTTTCCATTTGGACCCTGTTCTGAGATCTATGGTTGTTCTGTTTTCTTCGTCCCGTCAGATGCATGGCTGTTTTCTTCTTTGTTCTGGTTTTGTTCTTTTTCATCATTATTTTTCGACACTTTCTAGTGTGAGATAAGTTGGGTCTGGTATGGGGCAATGATAGATAGAGATTTGATAAGAGAGGGACCAGGCCAGGGAAGGGAAAAGCCGGGAGGGAGATTCTTGAACGTGGATAGTACAGATCTGTAGGTAACTTGGAATGATCATTTTGATTAACAAAGTTTCTGTTAATGATCATTTTGATTGACAAAGTTTCTGTTAATCATGGAGTATAAACTCTAAACAGTGTCTTTATAACACTTTAACTGCACCGCTCGAGCAGAACCAGAGCCACCTAACTCGATTTGTCTACCACTTTGTCTACCACTTTAGGAATTGACTCGGTTCTTGGTACAAGACCTTCGTTGGCGGTCGTGACTTTGTTCTGTTGCTTTATTATTCGAGCCTTTTTCGAACTTTCTAAACCTCCAAATTCAAATTTAGCACCTGTGCTTTGTGTTTTCCTCACCATAACCCTGGATGCACCATTTTTATTTTCCTTGTCTCTGTATTTTTCACCCTCATCATGGCTTTTATCTTTCAATGAGCTAATATCCCCAATGTTTTGTCCCATATCCTTGTCCTCTTCCTCTTCAGTTTCCTCTATCGTTTCCTTGTCTTCTTCATCGATCAGGTCTTCTACTTCCTTAGAATCTTCCTCTTCCATTTTATCTTGATCATGTCCATTCATTTCATCATACCCGCCGCCTCTTCTGACCTTGATTTTTCCAGGCTTGATCTCTTCTGCATCATCTATCAAATCTTCTGGCTTGTTTGTCCACGGCTGAAAGCCTTTTCTTCCAAGCTTTGTGGTTTCATGCTGGAACTGCAACCAGCAACTAAAACAAAAATTTGAAGACTATTCTTTACCTTAAAGCCTTTGGTTCTCAGGTTTCTGCCGGTAAATTGCTTCAACATAGTTTACACCTAAAATTCTCTTTCAACTTTGGCCAGCAAGCGGTAGTGGAATCTGTTTAAGAAAGATCAGAACCAAATTGAAGTTGAATCAATCTATTTAATATATGCTTGTAAATAATGTAGCTTGCTATAGATTTTGTATGTTATATATTGATATTCGATATATTGGTTGATATTGATGATGGTTGATTATCTTCAGCAAAGTAGCTTTAGTTAATGTCATGAGTCTCATCTATGACAGCCTTATGTAAATTGATTTATTAAAAATCTTAGAATTTCTTATAATTGTGGCTTGTTTATTGATTTCCATTATTCTTCTTGATTGCTTTGTTAGATGAGCAAGGAATTTGAAAATCTTTTACTGGTGCAACATTGGTTTGAATTGCGTCGAAGAGCACTAGCTCTTCTTGCTTGTGTCCTTGTAAAAATATGTGCAAGTGACATGTGTTCGAAAAAAATAAGTTACAGTTTAAGTGGCAAGAGAGAAATGGTACGTGATGAAATAATGAGCCGAATTAGTGATTGTCCCTCTAGTCGAAATATCATTAGAATGACTCCTAGAACTTTTTTAGAATTATGTGGTATGTTAGAAAGAGAGGCTGGTCCTACAACCCACGCGATGGTCAAGTGTGGAAGAAATAGTTGCAAAAACTCTATATATATTGACACATAACGCAAAAAATCGTGAAGTGAATTTTTGGTTTAGGCGTTTCGGTGAGACAATTAGTCACCATTTTCATCAAGTTTTGACAGCTATCATTGACTTATAAGAAAAATTTCTTATTCAACCTAATGGCTCAACCATCCTTTCTAAAATTGAAAAAGATAAGAAATTCTTCCCGTATTTTAAGGATTGTGTTGGTGCTATTGATGGAACACATATACAAGTCAAGGTGCCTTCTTTAGATGCTCCTAGATACTGTAGGAGGAAGGAATTTCTGACACAGAATGTGTTAGCAACATGTACCTTTGATCTAAAGTTCACTTATGTGCTCCCTAGATGGGAAGGTACTATATCTGACTCAAGAATCATTAAGAATAAATTAACACGAGAAGATAAGCTTATAATTCCTGAAGGTAAATATTTTACCAATTTTAATAAAGTTTATATTTATGAATTTAAAATTATTATAGTAATTATTTTCCTTTATGATAGGTAAATATTACCTTGTCGATGCTGGATTCATGTTAACAAGAGGACTTATAACACCTTACTAAGAAGTTCGTTATCATTTGAAAGAATATTCAAAACGGAATCCCCCCTGAACTATAGAGAGTTATTTAACCTTCGACATGCAAGGTTACGCAATGTCATTGAACGTGCTTTTGGTGTTTTGAAAAAAAGATTTTCCATTCTATCCAATGCAACTGAACCTACATATGGAATCAAAGCACAAAAAATGATAATATATGTATGTTGCATTCTTCATAACTTCCTTGTGGGTATGGACCCTATTGAAGATCTTTTAGAGGAAGTTGATGCTGTTCTTATAAGAGAAAACCATTCAAATGATAATAACCATGCTCAAAGAGGGGACAATAATGAGGCTGCTAGAGGTGAACTTATTAGAGAAAATATAGCCAATCAGATGTGGGCAGATTATCAGGAACATCTGGCTGCTCTTGAGGATGAACTTGATGATTGAATTTTGATTTACTCAATAAGTTAGACTCTATTGTATCATTATAGACATTTAAATATGTTGTATTATTACATTGACTTATATTGAGTTTAATTGAGGTTTGATCAGATATTGAAATTTGTTGTTTTATTAACTTTTATTTGCTTTGTATTATTTGTTTAGTTTGCTATTGAAATTTGATTAGTTTTTCATATTGGGATTGGTATTATGTGATTATATTGTTATGTGATAGGATGACACCAAACAATAATAAGGAGATTGTGAACTGGACAAGATTAATGGATGATGCCCTCGTTGATGCTTTCATGAATGAATATAATGAAGGTCACAAAGTTAATGGCACTTTTACAACTACAGCTTATGATAACATATGTAAATATTTGAGTGCTTTATTTGGTAAACAAATTGACAAGGAAAAGGTGAAAAATCGATGGAAGACTAAAAGAGAAACTTTTCAGATGTTTATGACATTTTCAAAAGTTTGAGTGGGTTCGTTTGGAATCCAACAACTCAAGTATGGGATGCTGAGCCTGAAGTTTAGGATGCATTAATTGAGGTAAATTTATTACATATGCATTGATTATATTATTATTTGAAAATGAAAAAGTGCGCATTTGTAATTGAATTGCTTTTGAAATTTCATTTGTTTCAGGCTAAACCTAAAGCAGCATTGTGGAGAACTACTCCTTTTCCAAACTATGAAAAAATGATGATATTATATGGAGTAGATAGAGCTAACGGAGATGAGAGTGAGACAGCCCATGAGTGGAGAAAGAGACGTCGTTCTCAAGAGGAAGTCACTGAAACCGTCAATGACATTAACAATAGTGTCTCACACAATAGAGCCACAATTAATGTCGAGCTTGATAGACAAGAAATCTCACCGGAACAAGAAAACTCACCTGACCAAGAGCACTCACTCACTATTAATAGTGCATGTAGTAAGAAGACAAAGAGGGTGTCTAAGGAGAAGGAGGCTAGTCTAAATGAGTTGACGGGCGCAGTATTAGTTGTGACTGAGGCAATTCAATAAGGAAATGTGATGATAGGACAAAGTTTTAAGAAGGTGCCACAATTGTCAGGTGAAGAAATTTGGAAAATGCTTGAAGAGTGTGGGATTGATGCTGCAAGATTACCTGACATATATTGGTTTCTTATAGCTGATAATGATAGGCTTAGGGCAGCAACTCAGTATCCAGCACCAGTATGAAAGGATGTGACAATGAGGATGTTTTATAGTTCTAATTAAATGATGACTTTTATTGATAATTTTTGTATATTTTGTTAGCTAGATGTCAAAATGTGGTTCTTAAGCATGATCAATATATTAAATACTATTGCCCAATATATTTTGTTATTAATGATGACAATTGTTACTCAATTGTTATTAAAGACTAGCATTATCTTGTGCAATTATTGGGGGTATAAAATCATTAGCTTTATTGATTTTTTTTCACAAAGTATTGTTTAATATTTAGATTAATTTACTAATAAGATTATTTAATAGTATTATTTAATTTACTTATTTGGGGTGAAGAAGTAAAAAATTTTTTTTTGACAAGATTAGGGTAATTTAAAAAAAATATATACAATTTGAGTTTATATGTAAAATAAATTTGTGTGATAAAATGTTAAAAAATATATATTATAATACAAGGGTATAACGGTAATTTAATTATTGCCTCCCCTCCCCTTCCCTCCTAAATCAAACAAAGGATCATTAAAAATCCCTCCCCTCCCCTCCCCTCTAATCAACCAAATAAGATATCTTAAAAAACCCTCCCCTCCCCCCTCAAACCAAACACACCTTTATTAGTGCAAGGTACTCAGCGTTCATAAAAAAAAATCCAAAGATAAAAATGTACCTTAACACGTGAATATTGATGAACATTTGAAATGAATTTGACCAACCAAACACCCAACATACTTACATTGCCTCTCCTTCAAATTTCTATTGTACGTACCAAATGATACCCAGTCCCATTTTGGTTGCTAGGCATCATCTCACATCATAAAATGCTTACTTCCATGTCTTTATTAGATGATCCTTTTTGATGATTCTTGTCGCAAGACGCTCTCAATAGTTTTTTTTTTTTTATAAGAGATTCCATAGATATCTAAAACATTGGTGTATTTTGGTGTCAATGTATTGTATTTTCTCTTTCAACGTCATTTACTTTGATGTTCATAAATTAAACAAACAACTATCCTAACTAACATCGTCTAGAGCAATGTCAAATTTCATTGTCATGTGTTTAATGAATTATATTAAAGGCGATTTTAAAATAAGCATTCACCATTCTAGGTAGATTTTATAATCCACGTAGAGCGCGCCGTTGACATGTCCTCGTATAATAACGTTGTCATATTTTTATATAGCAACGTCTGGATGTGATTAAGAAGAGGGTGAGTCAAGTGAAGATATTTTGCCAATATCTTGATCGAGAGACTGACTTTTATTTATACTGTTATAAGAAGCAAAGAATGAATTGAATTCTGCACAGGAAAGTTTCATGGAACTCGCTGCATGGGGAAAGACAAAGAAGAGAAATAAAAAAGAAGAATCATACGCAAGGAATTGTCAACGTGTGACTGACCCACCTTCGTTTCTTCCTATCACTTGAAAGCGATTCTGCTTTCCTTCATTGTCGTTCCCTCACTCCCCGTTCTCCCCTTCCTACTTAAAAAACTATTTGAGCAAACATATAAAAGCAGAAAAAAATTACTACTCTTAATATTTTTTCTCCGAGTTTTCTATCATTTATATTTTATTCTCACTCTTCCCTTTATCCAAATAACATAAAACAATTACAAAAAACAACCAACTAATTAAAATTTATGAGTGATTGACGTTTTCATCACAATTGAGAATTTGAATTATAGTTATGCAATATTGAACATAGATTCACTTGCACGAGGGACGGATGTAGAGTTTATTAGTTGGGGAGCTAAACAGAAAATAAAATAAAAAATGAGGGGCCAAAATCAATTTTAAACTATTTTACAAATGAAAAGTAAAATTTTATTCAAGGATATATGATAGGGGTTGGGGGGGATCCCCCTTGCCCCTTGCACCCTTTCATTCTTGGGTACTGTATATTGGATGGGGCAATAAAAAGACTTTTTAGCATGAGTGATATTTATTCTATAAAATCTTTATAAAATTGAGAACAAACGACAGACACATTAAATATGAATACATTGAAATTTCAATTACTAATCATCCAGACATTTTGGGACTGGATAGCAGTGATTGGTTGAGAAAAACTAACTCGCACTCCGTTGCCACGTGGCAGTGAATAGATTGATTCAATATGAAAATGGAAACAACATGAATAGATCGATTCAATGCAATTGTCACATTTGACGGAAAATACAACGAAGAAGAAAAGCTTGAGTTTTTCCCTGGGATGCCGCACTGTTTCTCGGCCATTGATTACCCTTTTCCCCCTCTTTCTTTTGACCTGAAGCTATTGATTACCAGCCAATTAAGTACTCATTTTTAATATTAAAAATCATTACATATTTGACGTTGCATGAAAGAAACATAAAATTTTGATATGTAGAGAGAGAGAGAGAGAAGGGGACGGGGAGCAATTGTAGCTCTATCGCAGGATAGCTTCTGGAAGCATTTAAGGGATGGCTGAACGATGCAACTTGGCCCCCACGCCAAAGGCCACCAGCTTCGGAAAAATTGCCACTTGCCAGGGGGCATCAGATCCACTGCTGTGGTACCTCATTCCCGTTACTGTATGCTCGCTGTTTAGAATTTAGAACCATACTAACATCCACATCCTAGTATAGAGTATATTATCAAATGGACAGAACAAAAAATCCAAGGGTCGTAAGCCCATCAGAGTGTAGGTTCATAAACTATTTTCCCTTTACCTCGCGACTCATAATTCCAAATAAGCCACGTGTTCTCATTCTCCTCGCTATTAACACACCATCTGTCATTGGATTGCCAATGATTGGGTCCAATAAGGGAGAGGTTTGCGCATTGTTTGACTTGAATTATTAGAGACATTCAAATTCAATACAACTTGTTGCAAAAAAAAAAAAACACTCCGTAAAAACAAGTTAAAGCTCAATTGATAAGAGCATTTGCGGAGCCCAGGACAAGGCGGCACGCAGAAATTTATGACAACTTTGATTTCTCTCCTTCCGCCTAATTTAAATTTCTTTATTTACTTCAAAATTTATAATTATAATTTTTGTATCATGAAAAATAATAATAAAAAAAACAAATGCCAAAACGCACTTGCATTCTAAAATAAGGCCTTGTTTTGTTTGAACTTTTTTTGAAAAAAATTACTTATTTTTTTTAAAATATATATTTCGTGAACTTTTGTTATATCTATTTAATTTTTTGAAAACAATTAAAAAATTATTTTTATAAATAAAAATTCACAAAATACTGTAAAATTTTAAAATAATCAAATGCTAAAATAATCACCTTTTATTATTGTAAATAAATATAAAATAATTTTAATAAAATTTTTATAAGATATTTTTAAATAATTTGGACTAATTAAAATTACTCATTTTCTGTCATGAAAAGATGCTTATATTTTCAGCTTCAAACAAACAGGTCCTCAGGCACGAACGCAGCCCGGTTCAAAGCTGCTCTCCAGACGCCTTGCTTCCCCTTTTATAGTTGCAGAAGGGGCCACAAGCCATCAGAGCTGCGCCATTCCTCCTTTCCCAGTCATTCCCTCACCCTCACCGCCTCCTTCCTTATCCTGACTCGGCCCATACTGTCTTTGGATGCGTGACCATCACCATGCATTCCTCAGCTTCTTCACTTCTCCGAGCTTCCCGAACTAAGCTTTTCCATCCATCCTTTTCTAGAACCCCCGCCCATCCTCCTACCAGACCTCCTCCTTTGTCTGGCCACCGACCTCTCAGCTTCTTTTCCACGCCCCGATCATTTGGCAGCTTGGCTCCCCAGTGGAGCCACGGCGTCGACTGGAGGTCTCCGGTCAGTCTCAGGGCTCAGATCAGAGCCATCGCTCCTATGATTGAACAGTTTCAACGCAAGATCTCTTCTATGGGTACTCTCCTGTTCACTCCGAGAATTCTGGACTCTCTTTTTCATTCTCTAATCCGGTGGATATTTTTCTTCCCGGAATATATCTTATTCTATCGATGCAGCGAAGATGTCCGCTATGATTTTCACGATCATAAATTCTACTTTTGTTTCTTGAAATGTGGAGCCCTGCATGATTCGAAAGTCAAAACATAAATTTTACATTTTCCTTTGACATGATATCAAACTTACTAACTGTCAAATATCGGCCGTTGAAATTTTTGTACTGATTGTTCTTATGCCATATTAGCTGGTGAAAATCCTTTCAAGGCAAACTTGGCCAGTCTCCCTAAGCCTGGTGGCGGCGAGTTCGGAAAGTTCTACAGCCTTCCTTCTCTGAACGATCCAAGAATTGGTAATTCACTATTTTCACTTGCCATGATTCCTTCTCGCCATTTGAATGTTCTTATTTTCTAAATACACCAAAATGTTGTTTGGAATGTAAAAAAAGAAAAATTGCTTCTCTCATTCCAGGGCATCACTTGTCTAACAAAGTACTAGTCTCTCCATCTCCAGTATCGCACATTACTCTTTCAGCTAGTTTAATTACTAATTCTGTCATCTTAATGTATTGCAGATAGGTTACCCTATTCCATCAGAATTCTTCTGGAATCTGCCATTCGTAATTGTGACAATTTCCAAGTTAAGAAAGAAGATATTGAGAAGATTATTGACTGGGAAAATAGTTCTGTTAAGCAAGTTGAAATTCCTTTCAAGCCTGCTCGTGTTCTCCTGCAGGTTCGGCATCGACTTTTGTACAAAGTGTAATTCATTATTTTATCTGGGTGATTGCAAATAATGTGTGATCCTCCTTGTAACCTCTCTTCCTTTCCCAGGATTTTACAGGAGTCCCGGCTGTTGTTGACCTAGCTTGTATGCGTGATGCTATGAAGAAGCTTGGCAGTGATTCTGACAAAATAAACCCTCTGGTAATCATTGTAGTTATCACATGCATGTGCCTTTCTTCTATTGTTCATTGATGGCACTAAAAATGGTTTCAAATTTCTAAATATTCATCTTGGAATGCCTTATGCACCTTAAACTTATTTATCTGTTCTATTACATCTCTTGTGTTATATTTGGTCAAGTTAGCTTTGTGCCTGCACTTTTATCTGATCGAGATGCAAATCATGTAATCTTATTTCCCCTTGTATACTTATAACAGGAGTTCTGAGATTAGTAGAGTAAGAGGGTCATACACAATGCTTAGGATCATAATTCGCCAATATATTTGACTGCTTGGGTTTCATGTTATGATTTTCCACAGAAATTTTCTATATGTTACTATGTTTCTTATAACTACCACTGATTTTTTAAAAATATATCATTGGCAGGTACCTGTTGATCTCGTCATTGATCACTCAGTTCAAGTTGATGTAACAAAGGTCAGAGAATGCAGTGCAGGCCAACATGGAGCTTGAGTTCCAAAGAAACAAGGAAAGATTTGCATTTCTTAAATGGGGGTCGAATGCTTTCCGCAACATGCTTGTTGTTCCTCCTGGTTCTGGTATTGTGCATCAGGTACATTTAAAAGCAGATAAGCTACGTGACTCAATTGTATTTAAGACATCGCTTTCATTTGTTGATATGAGCTTGCAACATCTTTGGTTTCCAGGTGAATCTTGAGTACCTTGGACTGTTGTTTTTAAGAATGATGGCTTGCTCTATCCTGACAGTGTGGTTGGTACTGATTCCCATACTACTATGATAGATGGGCTTGGGGTGGCTGGTTGGGGTGTTGGAGGCATTGAAGCAGAGGCAGCAATGCTTGGTCAGGTACATAACATCTCATTTTGTGTGCATGGATTATTTAACTTTTTTTTGAACCGGATGTCCATTTGCTTTTTCTTGAAATGTACATATAGGAGTGATTTAGCTATTGTGATTGCACTATGCCCTGTGCTTGTAATATTGACAGCCTATGAGTTGGTTTTGCCTGGTTTGTTGGATTCAAGTTATCTGGGAAACTTTGCAAGGTGTTACAGCAACTGATTTAGTTTAAACTGTTACCCAAATGCTGAGGAAGCATGGTGTTGTTGGGAAGTTTGTTGAATTTTTATGGTAACTAAGTTATCATAAAGCATATTGTTGATTGTGCTTCTTATTTTGTTAACATATTTTTATTTGTCCTGGCTAATTGGAGCACTCTCGATTTTTGTTCCTAGGGGATGGCATGGGTGAGCTATCATTAGCTGACAGGGCCACTATTGCTAACATGTCTCCTGAGTATGGTGCCACCATGGGCTTCTTCCCTGTAGATCACATTACTTTACAATACCTCAAGTTAACTGGAAGAAGTGATGAGACAGTGAGTACTGAGTACTATTACTTTTTGTCACTTATTTATTTTTTGCATAGGATATGAAATGCTTGTAGTGTTTGCTGACCTTCGTTGTTGGCTTAAATATAGGTGGCCATGAATAGAGGCATATCTCAGGGCAAACAAAATGTTTTTGTTTGACTATAATGAGGTAAGAATATCCTTTGTTCTGATCTACGTCTAAATGTTTCATCTTTTCTTAGAATAAGGTGTATGTTGTTTTTGAGGTATCCTATGTTCTAACATACTTTTCTTTAATTCAGCCTCAACAAGAAAGAGTTTATTCATCCTATCTTGAATTAACCTTGCTGAAGTTGAGCCCTGTATCTCAGGACCTAAGAGGTAAGTTATGTGCCCATTGTACATTTTTTCCTTTATTTTTTGTTTTTTTGGATTCTGGATTGCTATCTAATATCTTTCTTCTGTATATAATTTATATTGGCCGAACACTTTCAGACCTCATGATCCGGGTTCCTTTGAAAGAAAATGAAGGCTGATTGGCGTGCTTGCCTGATAACAAAGTTGGGTTTAAGGTTAGTGATGCTGTGACAGTAATAGCAGAAAAAGCCTTTTTCATATTTTGATACCATATGAAGTAAACAGTTTCATAGTTTATAACTTGGATCAGCTTTCAACAAGTAGTATTAGTAATGAGCTAAACTATGTTTCTTGAAAAAAAAATCTTTTGGAGTATTCTTGGAGAATTTATACTTCTCTTTTCACTCTCTTATCACTGTAACAAGGTATATAGGAGGCTTCAGAAAAAAAGAATGCAATTAACCTATTTTCTTCACTTATATTCTCATTACGAACGATGGAAGGTTGTAGATCTTCAACTTTCTAATTTATATATTCATCCAGAAACTCCTAGAATAGAAGTTCCGTTCCTAATAATATGATTGCTTTACTGCTGTAACTATTTCGTCCACTTGCTGAATGATAGGAGCAGCAAGTGTTTTTACTATTG
>NW_026556132.1:0-41536 GCF_029017545.1 Prosopis cineraria | reverse complement strand
ATAACATCACATATAATGCATCATATACACAATTATACTTGTCTATTCACATGTATTTAAGTGGCCAAGCTCACCATGTAGTCAAGATTCACAAATAACACTCGATTTATACCATACACACTTATCACAAAAACTCATATAACACACTAGTGGAACAAGTTAAAACATTTAAATTCTCAAATCTTGCTCATTAAGAATTACCTCTAGCTTTACATAAGTACCTACAACTTAGGCATTACAAGTTAAGAGAACACCGCTCACCACATGTCATAAAGCAAGATTTCAATAAGTAGTATATATATACACTTGCTTGTAATAGAATATAAGCTTGCCTACCACATTAACACATAATTGCACAATTGGTAAAGATGCAACAAAATAATACAAGCAAGTCACCAAAATGATATATGTAAAGGTTTGCACTATAGTTGGCAACTTAAACTATATATATATATATATATACACATTTATTACACCTCAAGAATACTATATAAACTACCAGAAACAAAGCTACTCTTCTCATGCTTCATTTGCTTGCCTCTTCAAACTCTCAAAACCTAAAATCTTAAAGTAACGTAGTAAGACAAAAGTTTCAGTAACTAAATAAACTCAAATACCAATTAACAAGTAAAATTATACATAAGGGATAGAGTAACATCATTTTTACAATAAAAATATATATAGTATTGGCAATTAAATGCACAAATATCAATACATGAGCATGTCACACTAACATCCTCCAAACCTCCAGATCTCCTAACTGAACCCATAGGCTATACACAAGACCTCTTGGTCAGTCCAATCTTACCATCAGTGGAAGAAGTAAGGCCAATACCTCTTTATCACCTCTGGAGTATGGATTCCCCTTAACCAATCAATAAGGAGTCGAATACTCCCCCTACCAACTACTCTCAGAGTGTCAGGGAGTAGTCCTACCATATCCATTGGCTATGGTATGTCATAAAGGCAATAGGCATCACGTGCAAGCCAAACACTATGGCGTTTACAACTTCACAAGGTAAACTCTCAACTCTAATCACAAATAATACTCATGTACTCTTAAGTCCAACTAGTGAATCATAATCAATACTCTAGACTAAGACTTCTTAACCTTACACAAAGCAAGGCCACATGCCTCTACCTTAGACAAAGGTATCACTTTCTTGGGCACATACAATCTCAACACTATACATATATCCCATACAGCACTTTTACGTAATAAACTCATGCATTACTTTTCACATGCACCATTTATGTTACATATGCTCCTATGCACACATAAGAAGCTGCTTTATCAATTTTAATTATATATATATATACGTTATATTACAATATGTACATATAATGTATATATATATACACATTATATATATATGTATTATATGTATATGTATATATATACATATACATATAATCTATATATATATTATATATATATAGATTATATGTATATGTATATATATACATATACATATAATACATATATATATAGAGAGAGATTATATGTATATATATAATAATGTATATATATACACATATAATATTAGATATATATATATTATATGTACATATAATGTATATATATACACATTATATATATATATATATATTATATGTATATCCATATACATATATGTATATATATACATATATGTATATATATATACATATACATATAATTATATGTATATGTATATATGTATATGGATCATATAATTAATATCTATTTTATACATATGATTATATGTACATATAATGTATATATATATACACATTATATATACATATGCATATAATACATGTATATATATTATATGTATAGATTATGTATATATATATATATATACATTATATATATATATACATTTATATATATATATATAATGATATATATATATATATATACTATAATCTATACATATAATCTATACATTTATAATGTATATATATATAATGTATATATATACAACATATAATCTATACATATAATCTATATATATATACATGTATATATATATCACACATATATATATAGATCATATGTATATATATATAGATTATATATATACATATACATATAATATATATATATATATAATATATGTATATGTATATATATGTATATATATATTTATAATTTTCACAATTAGCTTGTAAATAATTTTACTACTCCAATAGGTAGAAGACTAGTTACCTTACACCTTTTTTATTAAAGGTTAACATTTGCACCAAAATACTTGTGACTTGTAGATTTCCATGAGCAACTTCAAATTACTCAATTTACATAGACAATTTCCTTAATTAGCTTCAAAACTTAATGCAAAACATTAAATTTGGTTAAATCACATTACTTAACACTTACAACCATCTCATTTACATTTTTTAGGTTCATCTTAACCCATTCACCATAATTACATACTTGTAGGCCATTGTTATGGCCAAACCATGTTTACACACATTAAAAAAAGCATTTCTACCCTTTTCAAGTTTCCCAATTTAGGTCAAATTGAGTTCATAGCTCCATTTTATATTGTTAATTCTCAAACTAGTCGCAAAACTTTAGTTTAACTCCTAAGACTTTTTTATTACTAAAAGGTAAAAAAATAACCCCTTAAAACTCCCTGATTCAATTTCTCTATATCTCAAACTAAGAGAAATTAGGGTAAAATAAGAACATAAGGTAGTATGAAACTTACTCGACAAGTGATAGGTTAGAAAAACTCCCAATACTCTAAAATCCCTTGCCTTAGCATAATAGTACTTCTTCCTTACCTTTCTCGTATTTTCTCTCCCCTTTTCCTTAGATTTCACGAGCTGAGCCACATCCCTTAAAGCCAAATTAGTGCATGCACCATGGCACATGCAATATATGCTACAATGAAAAACTTCTCACTTTAGCTTACACACACTCCATTCTTGATTGCAATCCATCCGCTCAATCCTATTCACACATTAGTGAACAAGCCAAACCATCAATCTACCATCTAAAACCACCATTACATAATTAATCCTCTAATTTACCCCTAATTAGCAATTAGTTTATGGATTAAAAGTTTAGAATGTTTAAAAGTTTAGGTACGTGGTGCTTAGACCTATGCTGCCCTTTTATATCACCTTAGACAAGGTGGGGCACTCGGTATTATGACACCACAATGAATTCAAAATTTAGGGAATCCGTGATTTAAGATTGAACAAAGCATCTTTGGCTGGGTGCCTCCTCATGATTGGTGAGCTTGGGTTAGTCCATTCACATAGACTTAGTCCTATTAATTTGTAGCTCAAGGATTCAGTCGACGGTTGATAAGTCACATTTGTTACACACTTTTTCTTGTTATTATTGAGCAAAAATCATGTTTTATCCAAATTGCACATTTATTGCATGGATTGTGAAAAATTTCCCCAAGTGTAGGATTTTGTGCATTAAAGGCATTTTTTGTTATAAAATTGGACTTTTAAGAAAATTTTACATGATGAATTTTTAGTTCAGAAGAATAATAGCCCAATTAGATTTCTCAAACTCATTTTAGATTGAGAGTAATTAATTTCAGAAGTTGACAATTTTGGAAAGTCAAAGTTTTAGGTTGACTTGTTTTCTTGCACTGAGGTTAGGTCATTGTTGTGCATGTGTGGCTTATAATTTTTGGGCTATTTGGCATGCCCCTTTACCCTTTTTGATGTCATAATTGGTTTTTATTATTTAATTTATATTGTGCCACATATTTGAGAATTAATTTTAATTGGAAAATTCAAATATTATCTATATGCTTTTTGAACTTTAATCTTATGTGTTACATTTATTTGTGTACATAAGGACCATTGGATTGGAATACTAGATGAGTAAAGAGGCAAAACATTTGAGTTTTGGAATGAAAGTACAAGCCTTGTATGGTCTTACACATATTGTACCACACTTTAATTCTACTCACTCTCACTCTTATTTTTCTATTGTCTTTATTTTCATTTAATTCAATTTCTAGACCATTTTACTCTAAATTTTCGTGCATGTTACCATGGTAAAGAACAAAATTACCTTAGGTCATTTTTCACCTATTTTCTTAACACTAAAGTTGGGCCCATTCACCCCGGACTTGAATCAGTCTACCTTAATTTCATTTCTAGCATTCATTGTTCCATTCACTCTCATTTTTGCAGCCACCTTCTCCATTTTTCTCTCCATTATTCTTCATGTTTTTCATCACCATCCCAACTTCTCTCTTTCATATCTCATGATCCAACCATAAAAATCCTAATTCGACCCCACCATTCTTCTTCTTCCACCTCACTCTTCAAACCTTAAGCTTCATTTTCTTGGTTTTGCTTCAAAATCTCAAGATATTTATGAGTATGATTCAGCCATAGTGGAAGGATTGTGCTCAAGTGGGTTATGAGATGACTAGAGGCTAAATCTATAACGAGTGCTAGAAGGGAAGGATGCTAGAGGAGTCTTTAAGTGTCTCAAGTAAGGATGAATGTTATGGCCACTCTCCATTAAACCTAGATTGATATAATCTTGTTCTTAAAATTAAGAACATTGTTATATCTTGTTTTTTTTACCAAAATTGGTATTTAACTTGTTGATTTAGTCCTTTTCTACTTGGTTTCACTTATTGTAGTTGCTAGAAATTATCTCCAACACATTGTAATTCATATAAATATATGTCTTATGTGCATTGAATGTGTCGTACATTGGCTAACCATAAATATGTTTGGTTGGTGTTTGATAAAATGTCTTATATGAAAAATTATGCATTTGACATACCATAGGCTGGCTGCACCTAAGGGAAACTAAGGGAGATTTGATCACTTTACATCTAGTTAAGGCATTGATTAGGGACTTGTACAAAATTGTGCAAGAATTTGGTTAATTGAATTGGTTAGGAAGGCACACTTTACAAAATTATGTAAGGGGTTTAATTTGAGTCAAGAGAGTGAAAATTAATCTAAGCCTAATTAAAAAGAATATCCTAGTTAGCATCCCATAACTCCTACAACTCCACTTTAGAAATGTTTAAATACTCTCATTTTCATTTTACTAGTTAATTAGGTTTTTAATTATATCTATCCACTTAATTTAATTAGCTAAAATCAATCAATCCTTGGTTAGTTTAGTCAACTAGTTAGCCTTAATTAATCTTATTTAGCCTCCTTAGTGAAGAGTGACCTAGGTTACCACTAGTGCTATATTAGTATTAACTTAGCTATTTTAAAGTATAAGCGACATACACTCTCAAGATTTGGATCCATCTTGGGGAGGCAAGGCTATGTTTATTTAGGCTTAATTATTGTTTTTATTTCATTTTTGTTTTTATGTGTTTTTGTGAATTTCATGTTTTTGTTAGCTTGGATTTCAAAAAAAAATCATAAAATTGATTTTCTTTGTTTCTCCAGCTTTCCGGATGAATTTCAAAAATTCGTCCAGAAATATGATGAAATGAGTAATCTGGAGTTAAGATTGTATTGTGAATATGAATGTATATAAATGTGATTAGTAAAGGCCAAGTGGGCCTAAATTATGCCAAGAAAGGGCAAAGTGTATAAAACTGTGAAATTATGAAAATTGGCCGTAAAAGGGTCAAATTTTGATATATGAGTATGATTGTGTTAAATTGTGGCCAATCAGCTGTATTAGGTCCTTTTAGATTTGATTCAAGGCCTAGTATGGTCTAATGAGAGAAAGGGATCAATTTGAGCACTTGGGTGCACAAATTTTTTCAAAAAAAGTGACTTTTTACACTTAGGTGTCCAAATTTTGATCGGACCATTATATCACATCCAAACTTATCTCATTAGTTAGCTTATGAGTTAGACTACATGTGAGCGCTTGAATCAAACAGGCAATAAATGACAATAAAAAATCAAACAGGCGCGCCACGGTGCATGGTGACACATGCCGTGGCGCACGGCACAAAAAGGTTGAGTGTGTGGCTCTATGCCACATGTGGCAACACACATACTGCACGCCGTGGTGCATGGACCCATTTCCAACTTGATTTTATAGTTTTAAGGCATGCAATGTTAAAGGTGAATGCATATAGTTTATTTTCGTTGCGCATTCTCGAATGTGTTGTATTATTTGATAATTTTTGAAATAAGTTTTTGGCCAAAGCTTTTCAAATAAAACATTTGTTTACTAATGGTTGTGAATGATGTGGTAACACTGTAATCTTCTCTTATATTGAGTAGATATAAGAGGAGGTTACACATATATAGGAATTCATTCTCATTAATCTCGTTATGCTCATGCAATGCATTCCTAGTTCCCCCTGGTAGAGTAATCTTTATGCTCAAACCAGGACTTCCAGTCACAAGGAACAGGGCCTACCATACCATTGCTCAGACCAGGTAATCATTTTCACATATGGGTGGTCTGCTAGCTTTGTCATGGCGGAGTTAAACTTTATTCTCTAGATCATTAGGACTTCCTAACCTTATACAGAATAGGACCATAACCCCTAACCTAGTCTAGGGTAACCTCATGAATCATTCAATATCCTAAGTCCGTCGTGGCAGAGTCAAACTCTATGTTTTGGATTATTAAGATTATTCTCCTAGGTCCATCCTGATGGAGTCGAGCTCTATGCTCTAGATCATCAAAACTTCCTAAACCTCCTTGTGGTAGATCCATATCCCTCTACCATAATCTAGGGTATAACTCATGAATGTGATGCACGTCAATGCATGTGCCATCTCAAATTCATTTCAACCAATACTCACACACCTACATGCATATATTCCACAATGCTGCTACTCTATCAGCTCACAACACAATGCTTGTAGTTATATCAAATATTTGTAAACAATTTCACAAATAAACATGTAAAAGGGTTACTCCAATTACTTTTAACCCTTGCTACAAAAGGTTGCCAACCACACTAAACTCTTAGGGGAGCAGATTCTCATGAGCAATTTCATAAGTGCTCAATCTACATAACACAATACCTCTCGATCAATTTTCAACTTTTCACATAGGTATTGATTCAGCTCAACAAAATCCCTTAACACATAAAACAATCCAATTGAACCCTTTTGAATTTACTTATCCATTATTTATAATCATTAGCCCTATAGACTACTCAAACAATCATAACAACTTCATAACTTATTCATTTACCCAATTTCACCCTTTTAACTTAACTTTTAGGCTATTTTGAGCTTAAACTCTTAAAGCTCAACATTCAATTCCATACTAGTTACAAAATCTTAGTTTTGTATTCGATAACTTGTTTTGACCCTTTCTTTTAGATTACAACACTTCAGAACTTTATGATTCAATTACTCAACTGATAAAATTCAATAAAAAAGGAGTAGAATTGAAGTTTGGGATTGTGCAATACTTACTCACTAAGTTACTAATTGAAGTAAACTCTCAAGCTCTAATTATGGCTTACCCTAGTAGAGATGGACTCCTCTTTCACCCCAGATGCATTTCCAACTCTTTCACTTCTAATTTCACAAGCTGATATGATCAGCTTTAAGTAATCCATGGACAATAGGCCATGGTGCGCGGCCCAGTGAATTCAATCTCACTTGTGCTCACATGTTATGCCTCAGGTTGTCTTTTTACCCTTCAATCATATCAATACAACATCAAATCAACACAAACCACTAACATGACACCTAAACCATAATCAATCCTTTAATTACTAATTTATCCTTGATTACCAACTAGTTCTTGGGATTGAAATTCAGGATGTTACAACATGTGCACCGTATGCTACAATGCGTGGTGTAGATTTAGCATAAAGACTCGAAAATGTTCAAAAGAATAGAGGAAAAGGTGGGGAAAGCTTAGGGCATAAAGGAAGAGGAGGAGGAGGGCTCTATTAAGGTATGGATTTGGACAAGGTTAAAGGCTTATTTGGACCTTCAATCATCTGGATAAGACTTCTAACAATCTTCACTACCTTTCTACCTTAGTTTTCTTAGATTTTGAAGATTGGCTGTTTGGGTTCTAAGTTAAAGGAGGATTATACTTAAACCCTAGGTCTTGCATGTGGTTGTGGAAGCTTGATTTAAGCTTCTTTGAGTTGAATAAGTATTAAATTAAGCTTGAAATGTTTGGAATTAGGTTTTGGATGAACTCTAGGTAAATTTAGGATTGTTGGAGTTCTGTGAGCTAAAATTAAAACATGAATTAACCTTGTATAGGCTAAATTAAGATAAGATGAGGATGTAAAAGCTTTGAATAGCTTAATAGTAGTGGCTTTGATTGTTGGGTACTAAATTTAGTTAATTTGGCTAAAGAGTGCTTATATTAGGTATAAGAGATAAACGTATGGTGCTTGAAATTGTAGATTTACATAATTTGGTGCTTTTACTAGTCACCAGGACCATTCAAGCAAATGTTACACCATAGCTAACCTTTTTGTTAAAAAAAGGAGTTGAAGTAATTGGATAATTCATTCTGTCTATTAATTAAATTAACTATTTATACATGAATGTGAATGGTATGGTATGTGATTTTAATCAATGGCATGATTTGTAAACTTGCATGATTTTGTATTTGAAAGGAAATTTAATTACAAGTGAATTATTTGTGAAAGTGGATTTAAATGTGAACTATATATATATATATATATATGGAAAATGATATGCATATATTTGCATCATTTTCATTAGAGATGGTGGGAGTTTACCCTGTAATGAAGAGGTATGCATGAAATCCAAATGGATGTGGTGACACCAGGGGACCCATAGTACAGCAATATTAGGGGACTATACCATGAAAAATATGGATGATCTGGCAATTCCCTAGTGCCATTAAGGGTGTAGTTAGAAGTTAACGACACCCTGATTACTCATAATAGGGGGAATTCATAATCCCAAAGTGGGATAGAACACCTTGGCCTAGTGGTTCACCTACGAAAGGTTAAGCAAGGACTAAATCTCTTGGGAGATGGTTAAGGTTGCCTACGAATTCAGTTGATGATGTACAAAGGATGAATGGATTAGGATGATCATGTGTGTGTGTAGAAATGATTTGGTGAAATAGTTATACATAATATTTATACACTTCGAAATTAAGAAAGATAGAGTTATAGTTACTTGTTTATGGTTATTCTCTTTATAGATAGTTTTGAATTATCTTAGCTACTGAGATGTTTATCTCACCCTGTGAATTTATATTTTATAGGTTTTGAGATGAAGGGAAGATAAGGAAAAGAATAAGAAAAAGAGTAGCCAGACTAGTAGTGTAATGTCCTTTATTATTATAGTCTATGTATTTGAATGTATATAAAGTTAAGGTTGCAAATTAGGAATTCTTCTATTTGAGTAATGTATATGTAATACATTTGATACTCTCGTCGAGTTGTATGCTATGGCGTACAAAGTGTGTTGTATGGGTGTAGTGAAATTGGGTTTTACACTTATAGTATATAGAATATTTAGTAGAATTAGCCTAAATTGTATATTCATTACTTCACTTACGGTAAAGGCTAATTTTTGGTTATAAGTGCAAAATGTGTTGATTTGTGTGTGTTACGTGAGATGTGATATGAATGCATGAATAATAGTATTGCACTTATATATTATGTAGATTTGGGGTATTTAACCCAAAGTGGATTCTGTTATGACACTTGAGGCAAAGGCTAAAATTCTGATACAAGTATAAGCTATTGGTGTTTGTGTATAATAATGAGGATTGTATGTCATAGGTTGTGTAAATTTGGCCTAGGGATGAGATTGGGGAAAATTTCATGGAAGAGCCCTATTTATGTGAATTTAGGGCATTGAGTGGCCAAATCTTAGTTTTAATATGTTATTGGTTGTTTAATTGTTTAATTAGGTGCATAATGGTCATTGGATTTGGTTCAAGCCTCAAAATGAATTAATGATATAAGTTGTTAGTTTTAGATATTCGGATGCTTGAAAATCATTTTAAAATCTGATTTTAGAATTCGGCTATCTAAAATTCTCATACAGTATTAGATTGGAATGAAACTTGTACATTAGTTAACTTATTGAATACGTTTCGCGTGGGTACTTGAATCACTCCAATTAGATATTGAATGTAAAAATGGCACATGTTGAAAATTCATCCTAAAAAGCTGTCATGATACCACTATGATGTCATAAAGTGGTACGTGCACCATGGCATGTTTGTATAACATCCTTAAATTTCAAACCAGATTAATTAAGCCTAAATTAGATTAATTGAGTTTATTAGAGAGGTGTGTGGCTAGAAAGGCCTAACGGAAATTTTTGGTTATTTTTCTAGCCCTAAACATTGATATGAAGGAAGTCGAGTCACTTGGGGATGAAAAGAGGAAGAAAATCTGAATAAGTAAGCTTTAGTAGATATTATGATTCACTTGTTGTCTTTGCTAATGGTGCAATATAGTGGTTAAATCGAGTATTCTATGCATGATTGAATAAGTAAGCTTTAGTAGATATTAAAGGGGAGACATTTGTATATACACAAGGAGCTTAAATACTCACAATGGCATCTAGTGTTTCAGGATCCTTATTTGGTACATGATTGTTATAAATGGTGCCAATAGTTAGATAATTAATTTGTTTGTGTTTGAACTCTTGAATCACCTCAATTAGAGGTTCAAGTGATTAGTTATGTATGTGTAAAGGTTAATCTTTGCATGCTATCATTGCTCTACTATAAATGTGAGGTTCTCCATAGCCAATGATATGAGTGGGTGCGGTGAGTTTGGAGGGCCATAATTGTTCTTTCACATCAAGCTTGTGTACAAAGAAAAGAAGAATATCGTCTAATGATCAAGCTTTAATTGTTAAATACTTAGCAAGTGTTTTGTTATTTTTCTTGATACTACCAATATTAATGTTTCACTACTAACATTGTCATTATCTATAATAACACTCACTTCAAAGATAAAAAATAAAATTTTAATTATTAATTTTTAAAAGCTAAAATCTCATTATAATATTGCACATTCTTTTTCAAAATACAACTTATAATGTTAAAAAATAAATAGTAAAAATTCTAATTTTAAAGCATAAATATATATTTTAAAGTTTAAAATCAATTTAAAAATTTAAAAAATTTTATTTTTTAAATGTAAAACAAAAAACACTACTCAAGTTTGAACTATTGAAATCCAACTCACTTAAAATTTCTTAAATTAAAAAGTGGATGTACTTAAGAATAAATATGTTAGTGTATAGGCATTTTAATAAATGTTACTGTTTTCAAATTATATATAATACATATTTTTGGAGAATCCAATGAACTTTCTAAATAAAATTTGATGTTTAATAAATTTTTTGAAAATTAAATTATAAATTAAAAAAATGTAATTATAAATATGACATTTAAATTTTAAATATAAGCCTCAATTTGTGATAATTAAACTTTAAATTAAAGAAAATTTTTTTGAGACTTAAAGTGCTATTATTGTATGCTTTTGACCTTTTATTGTCACTTTTTCTTTCATTTCTCGGCAAGTTTTCAAAAAAATATTATTAGATTATAAAATTTAAAGAATATACCCCTTGACACGCCATGTCGATATGTGCGAGTGGTTAAGGAGACAGACTTGAAATCTGTTGGGCTTCGCCCGCGCAGGTTCGAGCCCTGCTGTCGACGTTTAATTTTTTCATTTTAACTTACATCCAAAATTTTAGTTAGTGAGTTCGGACTTCAGAGCGGCGACAGAGCCCTCGCAGACAGAGTTGAACGATGGAGGGTTTTTGTGGTTTGAATTTTAGGCCTGCCCACTCAGTGTTCATTTCTGATCAGCATTTTCGCCAAAAACCCGCCATTCATTCCCACCCTTTTACTCTAGTCCCTCCAAATTCCCTCTGTGACGCCAACCGCTCACATTGCAACCATACGCTTTCTTTATTCTTGCCCTCTTTGCTAGGGTTTCATCTATTGGTCTCCATTTCCATTCCATTGCCGGAGAGCTCAATGGTCACTCCAAAGGAACTCCTATCCACACTCGAATCAGCACTTCTCGGCCCCTCGCATCCTTCTGCCGCTCAGAGGGTCGAGCTCTTGCATGCGATTCGCAGCTTACTTCCCTCTTTTCGTTCTCTCCTCTCCTATCCGGTACGCGATTCGAGGATCATTTTGTTGTTCCATTGTTTTTATGATAGAAATTACGGGTAGTGTTGTGAACTCTAGGTGGTACCAAGAAACTGGGGGATGCTTAGCATAATATTGTTTTTGGTAGTTGGTTTTGCTTGAATTTACTTCGGACGTGATTTAGTGTTTTATGTGCTTGTAGCCTCCAAAGCCCTCTGATCGAAGTCAAGTACAATCAAAATCAGTTAGACTTCCGGATTCTCCGCCTCTCTCTCTCGATGAACAGGATGTACAGATTGTGAGTTCTCGTAATTATTTTTCAGTATTCTGCTTCTTACTTTGTTGGCTGTACCTTAGGCCAAATTGACGCGGTTGTGGCTGTAACAAAGAACTGTAGAAAGCTAGTGCTCTTTATCTACGCTTGATGGATAATTAGAACATTAGTTTCGCCGTAAGGAACTATGGAATAGGTTGCAGAGTGTGGGGAAAGCAGTGGGCCTACAACTATTACTGCATGAGAGTTTATTAATCAATGTTCAATTTTGAAACCTTAGTCACAGTTATTTCTGGCAAAAATGGATGCCATATGTCACTGTTGATACGTGACGAGAAATAACCTTTTTGAGATAAGGATTAGGGCTAGTCAAGGTTATGTCTTGTAATCTTTACCTTTTCTGTTCATTGTTAACTGTCAAATGAGTGTACTTGAAATGTAAACTACATGTCTAATTTATTGTAATGATCTTTCTGCTTGTACACACAAATGTAGTTTGTGCATTCCAATAATTAATGTCTGAGAATGATAAGGAGCAGGCATTTGTTGTTCATCTTTACCTGTTACACTTGCCTTGCGTTTTATAAATTCAAGGCGTGTTGTGATAGTAATGTCGTGGAATATTAAATATTTTCTCTTAAGATATTTTATCATGATATAATTTGAGTTAATAGTTGTATCTTTCTTAGATAAATAATGTTATATATCTGTTAAGATTTGGATACATAACACTGTAACTGAATATTTTTGAATATATCAACGGAAGCTTATTATTACATTGATCAAAGCCTATTCCCTCAAACCAAGTATGATCTAACTAGATGCTTCTAAATTAATGTTGTGAAGATGGAAATTCATGAAGTAGAAGAAAGAATGATAGATGTGAAAGCAAAATGAGTGGAATTGAGTTGAATTCTTGATCACTGGATGTTTGGGTATTTGAGTATCGCAACATTGGTAACATTTTCTAGGCTTGAGATAAATTTTCTCTCTTCTGTTAAAGTTTGATGGGCAATTATTGAGCCAAGTTGGATCATGCTCTCATAAATTTGTGGAGCAATATTTCTTAGCTCAACTTCATTAGGCATAAATCATTTCAAGCATTTTGTTGAACAGGCTATTGATTTTATTAGAATGGCAATTGAGTGATTTCTTCATTCTTCCCTTTGCTTTTTCTGTAATGTCTTATTTTGTCCTTTATGCCATGTTATTACTTGTGACTTACGTATCATATGCTTACTACTAAAAAGTCGTTTATTGATATTGACTTTGATGATGAATAGGCTCTCAAGTTGAGTGATGACCTCCATCTCAATGAAATTGACTGTGTTCGATTGCTTGTTTTGGCTAATCAAGAGGTAATTTCTGCTGTTCCTTTTCATCATTAAATTTCATTCACCTCCTCATATTATGTTGGTTATGTTTAATATATTTTATTATCTATATATGTAAAAATATAAATTTGTTCTTTATTTGTAGTGGGGTTTAATGGGAAGAGAACCGCTAGAAATTGTGCGCCTTGCATCAGGACTCTGGTATACTGAAAGAAGGGATTTAATAACATCTCTCCATTTGCTGTTTAGGGTATCTTCTCACTACTCAAGTAGTCATATATTCATTT
Organism: Prosopis cineraria; assembly: GCF_029017545.1. Classification (NCBI taxonomy): domain Eukaryota; kingdom Viridiplantae; phylum Streptophyta; class Magnoliopsida; order Fabales; family Fabaceae; genus Prosopis; species Prosopis cineraria. Next base: position 27,640 of record NW_026556132.1, on the reverse strand, counting down.
GGTGTTTGCTCTTTCTTTTTTTCCCTTCCTCTTTAATGTTATATTGGCTTGACGTTCTTTCCTTTTTCAGGCTGTGGTTCTTGATCAAGGCTTGGAAGAAGATTTATTGTCTGACATTCAGAAATACTTGGAAGATCTCATAAACTCTGGACTTAGACAACGTTTCATATCTCTAATTAAGGTTTGCTTTTTGTGAATTTATTATTTTTCTTTGGACCTTTGTGTATTCAACTATGACATTAGCTTGTAGCAAGGATATTCATGCAACTGTTTTGGCCCTGCTTAGAATAGCTTCCCAAAAAGGTACTTTATTTTTAGTTTCTGGCTGTGTTTGACCAGCAGCAAATGTTGCATTTGAGCAATAGCAGGTTATATGTTTCTTTTGTGGGAAGAAAGTCAGAAATTTGAGGTTCTTTGAAGCAGAGGTAGAAAATTGTTAATTATTAAGACAAAAAAAAAAAACCTCCTCACTCAAAGTCTTGTTTCAGTCTCGGCTTTTGTAAGGCCTTGTCAGTGACAAAGGGGGATCTGGCAGTGTACAAAGGAGGATCTGGACATGAAACATACTTTTAAGGCCATTTCAATTCCCATTCTCATTTCCATTCATTTTCCTATTCTCATTCCTTTGAAAATCCTGCCAACAAACCCATCAATGCTATTAAAGCTTAAAATACTAAATAAATAAAATACATGAAAAATAAATACAAAAATTCAATAAAAATAGAAAAACTTGACTGAACTAAACTAAATGAACTCTACTAGCCCAAATATTCTCTTTGGTGGCTTCTTGACTTTGCCAATCTTAATGCCATCATGGATGCAACCTTGGAAGCCCTGTTGGATGCCACCTGTGCTCACATCACTATTGCTTGCGAGAAAAATCCATTTGAAAGCTCTGATGAGAATATCACCCGAGGAGGCTACAATGGCAAGCCAAATTGGCTTATTCACTTTGCACAAAAATATTTGAAAAAGCCAATTTTGTGGAATTGCAAAGATTGGCAGTTTTGTGGCAGAATGAAGGGTGGTAGAAAGAAGGGAGTGGTCTTTTCGAGAAAAGCTGAATGAGAGGAAGTTGTGAGTGAATGGCTTTTAATGTATTTGATGGTGAAATAGGGGAAGGAGATTTGGAATGAATAACATTATTCCTTTTTGTCCAAATGGTGTGAGTATCGATGATGACGAGATTGAATTTTTGATTATCAATGAGTGTAGAGATCAATGCTTCTGTTAACCACAGAGATATCAGAAATTTGCATGCAATGAACTTTTAGGGCGATAGTTCTTGCAAAACTGCAGTGATTGAAGATGTGATATGATCCCTTGAGTCTGACTTAACAACCTGCCTCTATTGCAGCTGCATAGTTCTTTTCACTGCCAGTAAATAGTATGAATGATTAATTAATTTCCTTTATCAAGTGCTGAATCATGTGTGCTGTTACATGAGACACATATTTTCACTGTGGTTGACATGTGCCGGCCTCCATTTTGTGGATACTGATGTGATTGGCTTTTTGAGTAACATGGCAATAACAACTTACTCTTTGCATATAACCACTTTCAGTTGCATTTTTTTCTTTTAACTTTTTAAATTGATGCATTAAAATTACTAATTAGTGTTCCTATTGATATAATCATAACTTTTGGTATTAATTCCCTTTGCTCTCTTTTAATGTACCATGTGGATGAACATTTCTATGTTTTCCTTAAGCTTTTTGGTCTGTTCTTATTTCTCTATAATTATTTTTTGGGCTAATTTTGTTCTCAATAAAGGAACTTAAAAGAGAAGAACCATCTGGCTTGGGTGGACCTCTGTCTGAGCGCTACCTTCTTGATTCAAGAGGTTCCCTTGTGGAGCGGCGAGCTGTGGTTTCAAGAGAAAGACTTATACTTGGACATTGTCTTGTCCTTTCTGTTTTGATTGTTCGGATGAGTAAGAATAGCATCATTTGGGGTGATCTAGGGCTTTAGTTGTCTTCTTTGTACTTCAATTTGCATCATAAGGATATTTCTGTCTTCAGGTTCGAAGGATGTAAAAGATATCTTTTCTGCTTTAAAAGATAGTGCTTCCGAAGTCGGTGAGAAAAATGATACTGTCAATCATCAGGTACATATTTACACTTGTTAATTTTTTAAAATTTTATATTTTATTGTTTTGCATTGCTGTTTTAGAATTTTGCTTTGTTATTACACCCTTTGTAACTGTCTCAAACATTTTAGTTGTGAAAGAAATTATGCAAACAACTTTTTTTTTTTTGTATTCCAATTTTTTGGCTTTTGTCTTGAGCTGAATTGTGCCGTGGCATAAGGAACATCATATTGCTATTTGGTGTTATTTTACTTGTGACATAATTTGCATTTCCTCATATTGAATGTAATAAAGGCATGCTTATTGATGTTCAGTGCTTCTTGTGGGCTGTTCTTTTTGTAAGGACTGATTTTCAATTATGGAAAACTTTTTCACCTTTATGTGATTGGCATCTGTGTTTTCTAATTCATTTCAGTGAAGCAAATAAGTAGAAAGCTATCACATGCTTTTCTGTTATTGAAAGAAAAAAAGGAAACAATAAGAGCTGATTTACAAAAGGCTGAAGCCAAATATCTTGAAGACAGAAAGTGAGCAATGTGGAGATGAAGTGAGCTGTGTAAAATAGATAGAAATCAATGAAAATTGCATGTTTAGAAACCGGCATAATGGAAAATCAAGTTCCTAGTTTGACATGGAATTGAGGATTTTTTTTTTTTTTGGGTTGTTAAACAAAACACTTTGCAATGTTTGGTTCATTGGTTTTAATTAATATTTGAAGCCCATATGATAGTTAAGTTAACCATGACTAAAAGATGGATAACCTCTTGGCTATACATATGGAAATTGATTCCCCCCCCCCCCCCAAAAAAAAAAGGGGATTATTAGTTTGATTTCTGAAAGACTAACAATTGAGCAATCAGGTGTACATGTTAAAAAAAATGACTGAATACAAATTTAGCTTTTCTTTTATCAAAAGATGGATGCCTTCTGCTCTATGTTGCTTCCTTACATCTCTATCCTGTCTTTTTCTGCAGATAACCTTTAGTCTTTTCTTTTCTCTTGTGATTGCATTCGTCTCAGATGGTTTAAGTACTGTGCCTGATAAAGCATCTATCCTTTCCTCTGATGCTTCCTTCAGACGAGAATTCAATGAAATTGTAAGATGAAAGATGACTACTGTTTTATGTACTGATTTTTAAGAAATTACAAGTTTATGATTTAGGATGTTTGTTGGTGGCCTTGCATGCTTTATAGGTAATGGCTGCTGGAAACAATCCAATGGTTGAGGGCTTTGTTGGTGGCATTAGGCTTGCTTGGGTGGTACATTTGATGTTAATACTAGATAGAATTGCTTCAAGGGAGTCGATTTCAAGCAGTTCATCAAATGAAATGGGTTATCTTAGTCAAGGCTTGGATGTCATTTTCTCAGAAAATGTCTTTCAGTTTTTACTGGATAAAGTTCTTCGTACTGCAGCCTACCAGGTGCATATTGTATTTGTTACCCTTTCAATATGTAAATCCTCTCAGGTTTAGTTAATAAAACATGTAAGGCATGTTTTCCTAGGATTTGGATTTGACGCACATCTTTGGAGAAGTGCGCCTTTTAATTTTTTATTAATTAACACATCATACACATCTTTTCCCATCTTCTTCATCTTCACTTTAATAATAAAAAAGAAGTGCATTTGGTGCACTCATCTAAAGAAATGCACGAGATCCATTTCCTGTTCTCCTACTTATTTTTTATGTGTGTGTATATATATGTTGAGTTGGGAAATAACTTGTATTATGCTTCAATCGCGTCAACTAAGGTAAGAATTAGTATTACCTATAGGAATATGTTATTTGAATTTAATTATTTTTTTGATTATTTTTATCCTCCATCTTCATTTATGGTTACATCTATAAACGTTCTAATATTTAGTGAAATATCAATTTTTATATTTTTTTTATACTGCTAACTGTTGAACTTTTCATGATGTACTGTGTAAAGTCAGACATTATGTTTGAGATTTTTTCTCATATTTTCATAATTTTACTTCATCAACGCAAGGTAATAGTTCATTTTTCCACAGAATGATGATGAGGATATGATTTATATGTTCAATGCTTATCTTCACAAGTTGATTACTTGCTTCTTGTCTAATCCACATGCCAGAGACAAGGTCAGTTTATCATTTCACTTGGCTATATATTGAATAGAACATGTTGTATTAATGATGGAATGCACAAATCAGAGTTTGTGGATGAACTACTTTGTTATTGTTTAGAGATATTAATAATTGAAGTAAGTAATTTTTACTGTTTGACATATTGGATTTAATTTTGATGTCTGAAATGCACACATGCACGTTTGCATAAAAAAAAAAATTGGTTTGGACTTTTTGCAAAATATAAACCTCCGGTTCTGTTTGTTTTGGCCTTCATGATATTTCATTGCAAACAGTTTTGCTTATACTCCAGCAGATAAAAGAATCCAAGGACAGGGCCATGAGTATGCTTAGTCCATATCGTGTTGGTGGATCACATGATTTTGTGCAGGAGCAGAGCTCAAGTTCTCTGCAGGGCACTGAAGCCAGCCCAACACCATTTGTTTCCATCTTGGAGTTTGTTAGTGAAATTTATCAGGTCTGTTTCATCAAGAAGCAATAGATTTAGTAGAATGTATTTACTCTTAACATACAAACAAATCATGATAGATCTGACAAGATTAGTAGTTGATATCTGTTAATCTGTTGATTGATTTATTGCTGTTCTTAGATCTTCATTCCATCTAGTTATACTGACTAATCCTTTATGGTTACTTGTTTTAGTGAAGAAAATGTGGACAAACCTTTGTTGTTGATCTGCTTTTTTATTGCTGAGTTCTCAATGAAATCTTTGAATGGTTAATATTCATTTGATTGGCTTTTATTTTGATCATTAATTTATTACTAAATAGACTTTCATTAAGTTATCAGAAAGAACCAGAGCTCTTGTCTGGAAATGAGGTTTTATGGACATTTGTAACTTTTTCTGGAGAGGACCATACAAATTTTCAAACGCTTGTGGCTTTCCTGAATATGCTGAGCACCTTGGTAAGAGAATTTTCTGATTGTTAGAAATTGGAGATCTCAATCTTGTCCACCAACTTTCATTATATCCTGTCATTTGTTTTCATATTGTAAACTCCTTTTTCAGGCGTTGAGTCAGGAAGGTGCCTCAAAAGTTTATGAGTTACTGCGAGGGAACGCATTCCGTTCAATTGGGTGGAGCACTTTGTTTGAATGCTTAGCAATCTATGATGAGAAATTTAAACAGTCCCTTCAGACTGCTGGGGCAATGTTGCCTGAAATTCAGGAGGGGGATGCAAAAGCTCTTGTGGCATATTTGAATGTTCTTATGAAGGTTTGACTTTAACTATTATTTGTTATATCAGTTTGTGTTTAGTTGTATTTTAGGGTGCACTTGGAAGTTTAGAATAGAATGCATGGAATGGTTATTTGATGAAATGGGATGGAAAGGAGTGGAATAGAATGAAACATTCCATTATTTGGGAGTTTTATGGGAGGAAGGACTCTCATCTAATTATTAATTATTGTTTGAGAGTTATTATACAATTAATGGAGTGAAATGAATTAAAACTTTTTTCTTAGAATATTATACTTTTGGGTTAATTTTGATGGTAGCTTATGAATATATATATTTTTTGTTTTCTAAACATTCATGCCTATGGTGAGCTTGGGCTGACTTGTTGAATTCTGCCAACAAATTGAGTCTAAGATATAGTTTATATGGGACGGAAGGAATTTGTTGTATTATTACTTCTGCCCAAAAAAAAAAAAAATTGTAGAGTTTCCTTTTTGTCATGAATGTTTAGAGCTTGGGTTAACTTGATTTACATCTAATGCGCCCATAACTAAGGGGTTATTTTCTAGACTTTTGAATGTTAGGGCAATTGTTTGAGGGTTAATTTTTTTTCATTTTTATTGAGCATTGTGATTCCCTGAGCGTGGTAAGTCATTTAAACTAAACTACCTCACTCACTCATCCTGATATTTCTTTCCCTGTGAGTGTGGGAAGTGAATTCTGGTATCTCCTTGTGACAGCCATTGGGAGGCTGTGGGTTCTTATTCTTAGATGCATCAAGGTGATACAACACTCTGACACACATTGCCACAGATTGAAGCTGAGGGACATAGGGAGAAAATGACAGAATAGAAGGGGGAGAGAAGGGAGACGGAAAACAAAGAGGGAGGAGGAAAAGTGAGGGAACACAGAACTGGATAGGAATAGAGTAGTGGGGAGAAAAAGGGAGGGAGACAGAATGAAGAGATTGGAGGAGTCACTCAAACATTTTCGTTCATCAAAATCCATGTCTGACCATAGTGGCTTTTTTATAGAAGCCATAGCTAAGGTTTCCTTCTTTTGAATGAAACATAAACACTAAAATATAAGGTTTCCTCCTCTTTAAGGAAACACCTACTTGTATCCCATTTAATGCATGAAATGATAAAACAAGCCCCTTGCTAAATAAAGTAAAAAAAAAAAAACAGAAAGTAATAAAATATAAAATTATAGATAGATTTCCTTCTATAGGAGGTTATAGCGATAAGGAATATACCAAGGATATGTTATGAGGGAAGGGGAAGAAGAAGAAGGAGAGAAAATGACTATTCCATTCATAAAAACATCCGAAATAGGTAGGGCACAGCATATATACCCTAAACCTAGACAAGTGTTAGGAAGGGTCCCACACTGTCAATATCTTCCTACAATTCAGCAACATATGAAAAGGCAATAATAACAGAACACAGAGACAATAAAGCCCTTAAATAAAGGATAACATATAACAATACTCCCCCCCTAAAGACATCCTTGTCCACAAGGATGGGAGCAGTGGAAGGAGTAGCAACATTGAAGTGAGGAAATTGTTGCTTGATGGCTGAAAGATCTTCCCAAGTGGCATCTTCTGGTTGGGAAAACTTCCAACGAATCAAAACTTGAGTGACGGGCAAATGATGGCGATTAACTATCTTCCTGCCTAAGATTTCTTCTAGTTCCTACAAAAATTGGCCTTGATCATCAACTGGTGGCAAAGTAGAGCGAAGGGGAACATTCAGACTAACAAATTTTTTTAACAAAGAAACATGAAACACTGGATGAACGTGGGTGTGGGGAGATAAGCCCAACTCGTATGCAATAGCTCCAATGCGTCTCACTACTTGTGAAGGCCCAAAGTAACAGGCAACCAATTTATGTAGTGAAGAATTGTTCAATAAGTTCTTTTGAAAGGGATGCAATTTGAGAAAAACCATATTGCCCACATCGAATTGATGCTTGGAACGGCGTTTATTGGCTTGCTACCTCATCCGATGTTGTGCTTTCAACAAATGTTGCTTCAGCAGTTGTAATGTAAGCTCTTGAGCTATGCAAGTCCTATCAATCGTCTCATTAGTGGAGTCACCCGCTATATAAGGTAAATGGGTAGGAGGTATACCGTAGACCGCTTCAAAAGGAGTCATCCCAATTGAGGAATGATAGGTGGTGTTATACCACAACTCAGCTAAAGAAAGCCCACTTAGATCATTGTTTTGGAAAATCACTTGTCATGCAACGGAGATAGCACTCCAAACAACGATTAAGTACTTCTGTTTGGCTGTCAGTTTTGGGGATGATAAGCGGAAGAAAAATGCAACTTAACATAATACAATCGAGATAATTCCTTCCAAAGCTTACCACAGGAAACTGGATCCCAGTCTGAAACAATGGATTAGGGAAGCCATGTAACTTAACAACATTATTCATAAATGTATTAGCAACATCCATGGCAATAAAGGGGTGCTTCAAAGCCATAAAGTGGGCAGCCTTAGATAGGCGATCAACATCTACCAAAATAGTGGTCTTAGAATAAGACTTAGGAAGGCCGCTAATAAAGTCCATGGAGAGTTCAGACCAAACATGTTCGGGTACAGGTAATGGTTGGAGAAGTCCGGGGGAGGCTACCAACTCTGGCTTAAAGCATTGACAAATGGTGCATTGACACACATAGTTGCGAACATCTCGCTCCATTCCCTTCTGATAAAAGAAAGAAGCTAATCTTTTATAAGTTGGAGTCATACCCGAATGTTTGCCTTTAGCATCACCATGAAAGAAGGGAAGTAAATCCTCTCTAAGCTTACGATCAGCCCCTACCACGAGTTTACCCTTTCGCTTCAACAAGTGGTGTTGCCAAGTATACTGAGAGTTGGACAAAGGATCATGTTCGAGATCCTTAATTAGGCCTTGTAACTGATCATCAAGAAGCCAAGAGTCACGCACTCGATCATATAAAGGAGATATAAGCAGAGAAATAGCCAAACAGCCCCCACTCGAGCATCTAGAAAGAGCATCAGCTGCTATATTATCACATCCTTTACGGTAGACTATATCATAATTGAGACACCATAGTTTATGAAGCCATTTGCACTGTTCTTGACTTAAATCTTGCTGCTCCAACAGATGTTTCAAGGGCAAGTGGTCTGTTTTGATGATGAATTTCCTTCCCTAAAGGTATGAGCGCCATTGCTTGACAGCAAAGACAATAGCTTGCAGTTCACGCTCATAAGCGGATAATTGTCTCTTGCAATTAGAAAGGGCTTTGCCAGCAAAAGCTAATGGATGGCTTTGTTGAGATAAAATTGCTCCCAAACCATGCCTTGAAGCATCAGTCTCAGAGACAAGTTTCATTAAAGTTTGGGAGAGCAAGGACTGGAGACATCATAGCCTTCTTAAGGGACTCAAAAGCTGTTTGAGCTTGAGGGGACCAGACAAATCGCTCGTGCTTCTGCAACAATGCTGTGAGAGGGCTACAAATAGAACCATAACTCTTGACAAAGCGTCGGTAATACCCAGTGAGACCAAGGAAACCCCTTAATTCCTTGACCGAAGAGGGAGTAGGCCACGAAGCTATTGCTTCTAACTTCTTGGGGTCTGCCTGAATGCCATTTGCGGTGATGACATGTTCAAGATAATCCATTTGGCTTGTAGCAAAAGTGCACTTTGAGGCTTTGGCAAACAATTGATGATGTCGTAATAGTGATAATGTGGCCTTCAAATGGTCTAAGTGAGTTGCCCAATTGCTGCTGTAAACTGAAATATTATCAAAGAAGACTAAAAGGAATTTCCGCAAGAATGGGCGGAAAACTGAGTTCATGAGACTCTGAAAGGTAGCAGGAGTATTTGTGAAGCCAAATGGCATTACCGTAAATTCATACAAGCCATCATGAGTGTGAAAAGTAGTTTTTGCAATGTCGCCTTCATTCATTCTGATTTGATGATAACTTGCTCGTAAATCCAATTTAGAAAAAAATTGAGCTCCTGTCGGTTCATCTAGGAGTTCCTCTATAATTGGAATTGGAATTGGAACAACATTGCATAATTAAAAGCTGGCGATTGTCGGCGACTGTGATGTGAAATCATTGTCTTTCATGAATAGGTAATCAAAGTCTTTTAGCCATCTTAGAATCGAAAACATTGTGAGTGCTTCTTGTGTCAATGAGAATAAGGACCTATTGATGCTTGACTCGCCCCTGTAGACGTAAGGTGGAAACACCGTCTCTGCCTTCCATAGCGTTAATGGTGCCCGTGGCTTCTTCAGGCTCAATGTCGTCTCAGGCATCTTCAAAAGCTTCATGATCATCTTCAACAAGCAAGACATAAAGTTGGGAGTCCTTGCACTTATGATCACTGCTCTATCGATCGCCGCACCAGTAGTAGAGGCCCAGACGCCTGTGTTCATCCATGTCACGTTTGGAAGCTTAGAAGAGGCCGATGGCGAGGCAGCTGTTGGAGGTCTAATTTTGGGCTTCTTAGGTAATGGGCCCATGGATGAAGTAACTTTAGAAAGGGGGTCTGACTCAAGACTCAAGTGGATTGATAAAGGAACCTGAGAAGAGTTGGCTGCTTGAAACACAAACGATGGTGCGAAATAGCGCGATCAGGACGCAGAGGCAGGACGGCGTGCAAGCTTCATGGTGCTGGCTAGGGACCTGGGTTGAAAACTTAGAATGCTTTGCTGGACATCACTCCTCAGTCCACTGATGAAACAATTCATCGCAGCATCATCAGGTAAGTCCACCTCTGTCAAAAGCTCATCAAACTTCTCCTTATTCCTTGATAGAATCACCCATCTGAAGCTTCTTAATGGCGATCATGGGGTTGTCATCTTTAATATCATCGAACTTAGTCTCCATCTCCTTGAAATAATCATCCCAAGAAATATCGGATAACTACCTCTGTTTCACGAAAGCCAAATGCCAACGCAGAGCTCGTTTCTCCAAGTGAATGCTTCTGAGTTGCAGGCGGTGCTCGATAGGCGTTTCATCAATAGAAAAGAATTGACGACAACGGTAAGCCCATCCTCGAAAATTAGTACCATCAAATTTTGGGAATGAGATGCGGCTGTGTTTTGTTTGGGACCGAATAATGTGAAGGTGGAGTGGGAAGAAGACCTTGGAATGAACCAAACTGAAGGGGTGGGGTGAAAATAGGTGGTGGGGGTGCAGAAGCTTAGAGTGTCGTTGGTCTGGATACTTAGGGTGGTAGAAGAGGTGGAAGAGGGACAAATATGGCCTGGGACGATGGGGAAATTGTAGGCTTGGGGGGCAGAGGAGGAGGTGCATGGGAAGGTTCACCTATTTCAAAGGTGGGGAGGCGAGGAGATTGAGTGGTCAGAATTGAGAGCTTGGTTGAGATGTCTGAAAGTTGATTCAAAAACTGGGTTAAGATTTATTTAATCTTGGTTATATGGTCGGTGTTTTGATGGACTAGGGTAGATTGCGTTTCAAGACTATGTTCTAAATCAATGAGTCGTTTAGTTGAGGACTGTGTCTCTGGTGGAGAAGAAGAAGGAGAGAAAATGACTATTCCATTCATAAAAACATCCGAGATAGGTAGGGCACAACATATATACCCTAACCCTAGACAAGTGTTAGGGAGGGTCCCACACTATCAATATCTTCTTAGAATTCAGCAACATATGAAAAGGCAATAATCACAGAACACAAAAAGACAATAAAGACCTTAGATAAAGCGATAACATATAACAGGATGATACTCAAATTGTTGGGTATGGCAATGAAGATTGGGTTGGATGCTTGATTGATTGACACTCGACTTCAAGATATTGTGTATTTATTGGTGGAAACTTAATTTCTTGAAAAAGCAAGAAGCAAAATGTAGTTGCTAGGTCTAGTTCCTAATTGTTATCATGGGCTCCCTCAAGTTGCAAATAGGCACAGGAGTAAGGCTTTGGGTATATGTTTTAGGTGGTGTTAGAATGAGAGTGGGGAAAAATTAGTTATCGTTAGAGTGAGAGAGAGCAAGGAATTTAGAGGTTATGTTAGATCAATAGTCATGGGTTTTTGTTTTCCCCCTAATTGTGACTAAGCACTATCATTACCTTTGCTTCATCTCTAATTCTTTCACTTTTTAGAGCAGCTTCTTAACCTTCTCCTTTGCTGTTGTTTCAATTTCTGTTCCCATCTCTTTGTGGCCTGAACATTGATGGTTCTCTTTTGTGTTTTTCACAGCACTCTTCCGTTTTAAGAACTAAAACTTCCATTGTTGAGTTTAAAGTGAAATACATGAAGAAGTTTCACCTAATTTGTGAAAAATCTATTTGTAGCATTTTCATATTGAACCTAGACCCTTTGTTTATGTTAATGTGGCAACTACTTGTTTCTTTGTGGAATGTGCAATACATTCCCTTTTATTTATTTATTTTTCTTTAATGGCAAGGGATAGTGATTTTCATATCATCTATTGTCTGGGGTACAGGTTGTGGAATATGGGAACCCTATTGAAAGGAAAAATTGGTTTCCTGATATTGAGCCATTGTTCAAGCTTCTTAGTTATGAAAGTGTGCCTCCTTATCTGAAGGTATAACAATTTTATGTCAAGGTTCTTATTGAAATTCTTGCATTGTTTGTCTAACAAGCATATTTTGTGGAAGTAGGGTGCTTTGAGGAATACAATAGCTACATTTGTTCGTGTTTCTCCATTATTGAAAGATAGCATTTGGACCTATCTTGAGCAATATGATCTACCTGTAGTTGTTGGGCCTCATTTACAGGATGGTCCACAACTTATGGCTACTCAGGTTGGTTTTTTGGACTTAAGTGTTCTCAATGTACCTTAGAAAATATTTCTATTAAGAAGTATCATTTTGTTTCTTTACTTCCTTTTTGCTTCTCGCAACTTCTCATTGGTCTTGTGCATTCATGTTATCACATTGTGTGAAAAAGATTGATCAATATTGAAATCTTTGTATAATATTACCTATGTATTCACTTGCCCTGTGTGCATAATAATTAGACTAGGTCATTAAAACAAAATTATGGTTAGACCTAGTGATTATTAAATATTAAATGTAAATATTCATTATTAATATTTTGTTGTTCTAGGGGATTGGGTAGAATCTGTTTTAATTAGATATTATTCCTTAGGATTATTGATCGATTCTAGTCCCTTATTTGCAGAGAGATTATCTCTCCCATTCCCATATGTATGCATTTGACACTCTTTGATCAACAGTTGTAGAAGTAGATTGCTCATTCACTACATGGTATGTTGGGGTAAACCAAAAAAGTTTGGGTAGAGCCGGATCTAAATGTTGGCTAGGTAAGCGTCTTGTAGTAAGAGGAGTAGTTATGAACCTTGTAGACTATCCCCATGGGGGTGGTGAAGGGAGGCCCCTAATTGGTAAAAAAAAAAAACCCGCAACTCCTTGGGGTTATCTTGCACTTGGAAGAAGTAGAAAAAGGAAAAACTATAGGAATAATTTGATTCTTCGTCGCTATTAGAGCTGATTGCTTCTCCAATAAATTTGACGCTGAGCACGATTTAGAAAGCATTGCAGAAGAGTCGTACCCTAGTTGCCCGCCTTCACTAATGACGCAGAATGATGGGTCCTTGTTGTATGATTTAAACAAGGTTGGTGGCCCCTTCGGGTTGACTACTAACCACGATGGATCTTAGATGCAAATCGTGGCTATGAAATTAACCGGCAAAAAATTATCGCTTATGGGCTTAGGCCGTGAAACTTGCTGTTGGAGGTAGGGGTAAGATGGGTTTCTTTGATGGCTCATCAAAAATCCTAGATGAATAGAAAGTTGAAGAAAGGCAATGGTGGTGCACTAGCAATTCTTTGGTCTTATTATGGCTTATTAACGCAATGATGTTGAATGTTTAGTAAAGCTTATGTTTTTACCTTCTGCATGAGATATGGGTGGCTGTGTGAGACTCTTATTTTGATGGAAAAGACTTAGCATGCCTTTATGAACTCAAAAGCAAGGCATGGACCATTCAACAAGGTGAATGAGACATTATTGCCTTCTAGTTGGAGCTCTCTATGTTGTGGGAGGAACTTGATCTATTGACCGAGGTGGAATGGTCAAGTGCTAGTGACGCAACTCGCTACAAGGAGCAAATTGAAAGTGAATGTGTCTTTCAATTTCTTGCTTGGTTACATCAATCATTAGATGATCTGAGGACATATCCACAATAAATCACTCCTTCCTTCAACAAGAGAAGTATTCTCTGAGGCACGTTGTGAGGCTTCAAGACGTAAGGTAATGCTCTCTAGTATTGTTCCCTATTCTTCACCATTTCTAGACCCTATTGCACTTGTTGGCAAAGGTGCAAATGCTAATCATAGAAGTCAAAAGGGGAAGGTGTGGTGTGAACATTGCAAGAAATAGGGGCATGCTCATGAGACATGCTAGGATTTGTGTGGAAAACTACCAGATTGGAAGCCTTGAAAGGGAAAGACAAAAGGATATTAGACTTCTTATGACAGTCTACAAGAGAAGACCGACTCCAAGTCAATGCCTCAAATAGACAAAGAACAGCTAGGTAAGGTGATTGAAATGCTTAACGTGATTCAAAAGATTGAGCAGAACCAAAAGCCAAGTCACACTGCATCTATAGTGCACAAAGGTAATTGTGCTTTACTTACTACTACGAGTAATTTCAAATGGATTGTTCATACTAGAGCCACAAATTATATGACATTAGATTCTAAGTTGTTTAGTTCCTACATTCCATGTGCTGGAAGTGAAACAATCAAGATTGCTAATGGGTTTGATCCATCTATAGTTGGTAAAGGAAATGTTATTATTTTTGAAGTTATGAAGTTAGAAGATGTACTTCATGTTCCTTACCTAGCATGCAATTTATTGTCTATTGGTAAATTGACAAAGCAAGCACAGTATTGGGCTTATTTTTATTCTACTCATTGTATTTTTCAAGACCTCATATTGAGAAAGTGGCAAAGAAACGATAACAAACCTTGTTGGTAGCCAAAAGATCAGGAAACTAAATGAAAATCAAATTATAAGACACTTTTAGACAAAATCTCACTTGCTAATAAATCTTATTAAATACACTTTACAACCTTATCTTTTTAAAGAAAAAATATAAACTTTCAAAAATACCCATCATTTAATATATTGAAAAGAGAAAGGATGAAAATTAAGTATAGAGAGAGAATGGGTAATATTGGAATTGGTGCATTTAAAAAAACCTTAATTTGTACAAAGTGTTATTATTATTATTTTTTTTTTTTTGAGATAGAGACTTTTTCAAAAGTGCCTTATAATTTGAGTAAGATATTAATAAAAATAGACAGATAATCTTGCTAACACTACCCTTCATTTAGGTGGATAGAAATTTAACATTCCTAATGTGTAATTGATTGGCAACTATGATACTGTTATTAGAGTCCTTGAGAAATAGGCAATGAATAAGGAACAACAACAAACCTTTGTCCTACTATGTAGGCAAAGGATAAGAAAATTAAATGAAATCAAATATGAACATAATTATCTAAAAATCACCAAGTGAATAAAATAAGATATTGCTAAAAAGTGTTAGAGATCATATTTGTCGTCAAACTATACCCTCAGGTGCGCCTAATAATCTAAACTCAATTTTGGTTCAATGCACCTCTTAAATGTTAAAAAATGGAACAATTTTGCCCTTGATGTTAAGTTCAATAATGCTATTTGTTAAGTAATGAGTTGGACTTGATCGCTTGACTCTTTTTGCTAACATGTCATGCTATATGGAGGATGCGTTAGGCATTCAATCCCTAAAAAATACAAGAAAATCACAATAATGGGTTTTCCATTAAACCAAAAAAAAAAAAAGACCTCCATTCCTCTCTTTCAGCTCCTTCACGTTATAGCCCATGATCGTCTAACAAGCCTCCATAACTAGCCCACACAATTGGAACCCTTTCAATCCATTATTCAATTAGTCATCTTTACTCTTCGTTCCAATCTCTTCCTCCTCCTTCATCATTCCCTTGTGTTTATGGGTCTTGATCTCTACCTCCTTTGCTCTTGGAACCTTCTTAGCACTCAATTCAACCTCAACCATTCTTTGCTCTCTTCAACCCTCTATAGAATGAATTCCAAATGAAAAGTTAGAGCGGTGAAGTAAAATTGAAGCATTAAATTTTGAACTCTTATATAAATGAGCAGTTGGCCTTAAATTGCTTATTTGGAAACGTTTTAGAGAAGAAAAAACACCTTCCGTTGTTGTCAATGGAGCTTTCGGATATGGGTTTTGAAGAATAAGAAATGATTTTGCCATCGATGAAGCTTTCTTCCTCCTCGTCCTCCTCCTTGTAGAAGCGTGTTCTAATTAACCTAGCTTTCATGCTCCTTGAAATCGAACCTCACCTAACCCAGTGTGAACTTTGCTGCTTGCACTCACCATTTGTGTTCTCAAATCAGACTTGTGCTCAAGCTTCTCACACATCGCCATTGCCGTACATTGCCTCCTTGCTCCCTCATCTGTATCATTGCCTTTACCTCAAGCTTCAAGCTTTGCTTTAGGTTCATTACCTTTGCTTCATGTTCTCAAAATGGAGTTCATTTCGAGATTTGAGATAGAGCTGGTAATTTGGATCAAGGCTGACGGGCTAGCTCGAGCAAGCTTGAAAAATTTAGTGTCGAGCTTAGTAAAATTGCACTTTTTTTTTAATGTTTGGGCCAAGCCCAATTGAGTTTGAGCTTCACCCAAATACTTGAATAACAATTTAAGTTTTATATAATATATTAAATATTAAGAGACCATATATTTGAGTGTAGATATTTTATTAAAAAAAATTAAAATATTAAAATTGTTACATATATTTATTCTTAATCTATAAAATATCTTATAATAATATTTAAAATGTATTTTAATCTTGATTTTTAGACTTTATGACCCACAATTGTTTTCTTAAAGTGAGTCTTCTACATTTTTTTAAGTTTCAAAAATTATATTTTATATTTTTCTTAATAATAAAAATAATTAATTGTGAAGTAACAGTTGAAATTTGTTTTTGAAAAATGATTTTGTTTTGGACAATTCTAGGCTAGCTTAAAGCTCGGGAGTGTTAGGGTTTGGCTTGGCTATATGTTTTTTTTTTTTTTTAAAGTAAGTTCAGGGTTATTTGTGCTATAGCCAGAATAAGTTTGGCTTACTCGAGTTACTAGCTCTAATATGAGATGATGCACTAATAGAGAGAGGGGGTGAGATGATGAGGTAGAGTGGATGTAGAAGAATTTTAAGTCACCTTACAAGGCATGTCATATAAGCAAGATAAAAAATACATTAGATGATGCCTATATTATTTTGTGGGTCCCACTGTTATTTAATGGATGTTTCTTTCCTCTTTGCTATTGTTTGCATGAGATTGCTTCATTTTGTTCATTGAAAAATGGAGTACATATATAGATGTAAGAGGGATGACCAAATCTAATTGTATTAGGCAAATAATCCGAAAACAGGAAAATCCAATGTTTGGGGATATAAAAATAAATAGAAAATATCCTAATAACCAGGTTATATTAGGTAACTTAGCTTAGACTCTTTTGATGGGCATAAGAGACAGCAAGCCCACTTCAAAGACTCCCTCTCAAGCTGGCGAATAGATATTAATCATTTCTAGCTTGCTTTTAAATCCTTCGAGCTTGTCTTGAATCAATGATTTTGTCGCCACACTAGCAATCTGTTGGCTTGACGGAATATATGCTAAATCAATTATTTTGTTTTCAATTTTTCCCCTAATGAAGTGGGGATCAACCATGTTTTATTCGATCATGTTGGATTGGATTTTTGGCAATTTTTATGGATAATATGTTATCACACTAAACCTTGATTGGAGAATTCACATCCATCTTTAGCGCCCTTAGAAGTTTGATAAGCCACATTCCTTGACATACCCTCAAGGACAATGCTCGATATTCAGGTTCAGTTAGCTTCTTGATACCATGAGCTATTTTTTACTTCTCCGTGTCATAAGATTGCCCTCCACATAGGAGCAATAGTCAGTAGTGGAGCATCTATCACTTTTTGAACCTCCCTAATCTGCATGTGAACATCTCTATGCTTCTAGAGTTACCCTTCTCAAAGAAGAAGCCTTGTCCTAGTGTTTTCTTTAGGTATCTAAGAATCTGATACACGGCTATCATATGTTCTGTTTGAGGACTGCGAGAGACTTACCACTCTTACAGGATAGCATATATTAGGTCTTGTGTGGGATAAATAGATCAATTTTCCCACTAATTTCTAATATCTTTCCTTGTCTGTTGCTTTGCCATTTGGCCTAATCATTAATTTTTGATTAAGCTCCACAGGTGTGTGTGCTGGTCTAGCCCCCAACATTCCTGTTTCTTTTAGATGAGATGTACTAATTCCTTTTTCGGTCTTGGCTACCTCCATGCCCATGAAGTATCTTAGACTTCCAAGATCTTTGAAGTCAAATTCAGCAACAAGTTTCTCCTTTAAGTTGGCAATCTCCACAGCATCATTTCCTGTGAGGATGATGTCATCAACATAAACAATAAGAGCAGTGATTTTTGAATCATAGTGTTTCACAAATAGGGTATCATCTGCTTGGCATTGAGTATATCCTTGCTTCTTTATTGCTCGATTGAACTTGTCAAACCAAGCCCTTGGAGACTATTTCCTCAAGCCTTTAGGTACCTCTATATATAGTTCCTCCTTGAGAGCACCATTTAGGAAAGTATTTTTAACATCCAATTGATGTAATGGCCAATCCAAATTTGTAGTAATAGATACCACAACATTAATAGTGTTAAGTTTAGCTACTGGAATAAAGGTTTCTTGGTAAACAATGTTGTAGTTTTGCATAAACCCTCAAGCAACTAGTCGAGCTTTATATTTATTGATTGTTCCGTTTGGGTTATACTTGATTGTGAAAACCCGCTTGTTGCTTGCAATTGATTTTCCCTTAGGTAGCTCAGTAAGCTTCCAAGTCTTGCACTTGTGAAGATTGAAGAGCTTGTAGTTCCTCATCAATCCCTTTCCTCCATTGTGGATTTGCTCCAGCTCCATCATAACTATTGGGTATCCTAATCTTCTCAACATTAGCAAAAAAAGTTCTTAGATGGGGAGACAGCTTCTTGTATGAAACATACCTACCAATGGGATGTTGAGTGCAACTTCTTTTCCCTTTTCTTAAGTCAATCGGTGAGTGTAAATCTTCAAGACTTGGTTCAGGTGCAGATTCTTGACATTGCCTTGTAGCAATGGACTCATACCCACCATGTTGCTGTTCAGTTGCATTTAAAGGTTCTTCCACCGTAGTTTCAGCTGAATTTGTTTCAGAAATGAAGTTCAAAGGCTCAAACGGATTAATATCTTGAAACCTGGACCTGGTAGACGAAGATTCAGTAGTGTGGGTAGTGAGTGGGAATTTTCTGGGTTGTTTTCAGATTTAGAAGGTGAAGTGAAAAGGAAAAAAATAATTCTAATTGAGAATGAGGTATTGAAGTATGTGGCTCATGCTGGTCAGAATTAGTGAAATAATCTTGCTTGGTTTCACAAATGATCCATTCATACTTAGAGGTCTCAAAAGTCATATCCCCTTAAATGGGTGATTTGGGTAAAAATGGCTGATTTTCAATGAATTTGACATTCATAGTCACTTAAACCTTATTATTGGAAGGAGAAAAACATTTGTAGCCTCTTTGAGATGAATATCCTCAAAAAATGCATTTGAAAGCATGGGAATCAAGTTTGCCTCCTCCTTCATTGTAGACAAAAGAGGTGCAGCCAAACACCTTAGGAGGAATGGATGGAATTAAAGGAGAATTAGGAAGATTTTCAAGAAATTTTTGAAGAGGAGTAGAGAAATTTAAAGTTTTGGGAGGCATGCGGTTTATTAAATATGCAGCAGTAAGAATAGCATTCTCGCAAAATCTCTTAGGCACATTGTTGTGCACCATGAGTGCACGAGCAACTTTGAGAAGGTGCCTATTTTTCCTTTTAGAAACACCATTTTGTTGCGGAGAATATGCACAAGAGGTTTGGTGATGTAAACCGTGTGAGTTACAAAATTCTGTAAATTGAGAATTCAAATACTCCTTTCCATTATCACTCCTAGAAATCTGAATTTTATTGTGAAATTGAGTTTTTGCAAACATGTGGAAAGTTTTGAAAATAGAGAAGACTTCAGACTTATTCCTCATAAGAAAGATCCAATTTAATCGATTATGATCATCAATAAATGAAACAAACCAACAAGCTTTAGAATCAGTTTCAATTTTAGATGGACCCCATACATCACTATGAATGAGAGTAAATGGCTTAGTTGGATTGTAAGAATGACTAGGATAAGAATTGTGAGTTTGTTTGGCAAAAGTGGCAGGTTTCACAATGGAAATCAGCAATAATTTTATTGCCAATGTTGGGAAATAGAGCTTGTAAGTAGCTAAGACTAGGGTGGCCTAACTTAAAATGCCACATTTGAACATCATCTATAGACATAGAAGTAAAGACATGAGAAATATGTGCTTAACCTGTAATGTGGTTTGTGGCTCCAGAGTTCTACTATCTAGATATTTTTAGAGGAAGTACTATTGAGTGCTTGAGTAAGGGCAATACCTACTTGTGCTAGAACAACAAAAGGGATATACGTCTCACTGAAAGCAGGAATTGGTTGATTACCATGTTTGTCTGAGATTTTTTGAAGAACCATGAGCTTCTTTGTGCTTAAAGACCCGTTTTCTAGTATGGCTGGTACCGCCATCATGCCTTTACTATTGCTTCTCCATTTTTGTTTGTTGTTGGAGGTTTTATTGTGTAATTTCCAACAGACTTCCTAAGTGTGACCCATTTTATTGCAATGATCACACCAACGTCCATCTTTATTCCCCTTAGAATCTTCTTGTGATCCACGAACAGCCAAGGCTGAGACTTCTGGAGAAGGAGAAATAGAGATAGAGAAGACCTTGTTGGAGATTTAGTGAGTACCTTTTGATTTTCTTCACATTTAATCATGTTGAAGGCTTCTTCCAGTGTCGGCAGTGGTGTAACGCTCATAAGTTGGCACTAGCATCTTCAAATGGGTTTTTAAGACCCAAAAGAAACTCATAACAGTGTTCTTGGTCAACCAGTGGCTTGTAGTATAACTCATTTTTAGTGTACGACCATGTATGAACCTCATATAGACCGATTTGCTGCCATGAGAATTTCAGTGCACTAAAAGATTGAGTAATAGTGAAATCACCTTGAACCAGTGGCTGTAGATGACACTTGACTTGAAATATAGCTGTCATGTTCTCCTTAATAGAATTGATTGTCTTGGCTAAGCTCCATAGCTCCTTAGGAGAGGTAGAGAGAAGATAATTTTCACTAATTTCTAGTATCGAGTGAATCAACTAGGCCTTCACCAGATTATTCTCTACACACCATTTGTCATTTGTAGGGTCAGTTGGATTCAGTGGTGGAGTAACCCATTTCAGGAAACGTTCCTTTTGCCAACCACATATGATCATTATTATACTATGAGACCATTGGAGATAGTTGTGCTCAGGGAGATGGTGCGAGATGAGGTGTTATGTGAAGTCAAACAAGCCTATCGCAGTAGATGATAGGCCATCCCCCCTTGCCAGAGGAGAATTAGGTGGATTTGCGTTTATGGCAAGGACCCATGCCGTAATACCCAACATTGAGCGATAGTCTATCACGCCACTTGTAGCTTTGATACCATGCTATTATTTGCATAAGATCGCTTCATTTTAATCATGGAAAAACATAATACATATAGAGATGCAAGAGGGACGATTGAATCTGATTGTATCAGGCAAATAATCCTAAAAAAGGAAAATCCCATATATTTGGGGATATGAAAATAAATATAAAATATTCTAATAATTAGGTTATATTAAGTAACTTAGGTCAGACTCTTCTAATGTGCCCGAGAGACTACAAGCCTACTACCAACACTCCTAATGGCAAGGGTTAGAGTGCTATGTTTTTTGAAGTTTAGGGGTGACATTGAACTAGAATGGAGTTTAGGATATTGGGTGCTTATGAGGATATAGTTTGAAGACAAAAATGACCTTTAACACTAGCATAAATGTAGAGAGAAAATCTTTCTAACACTCCTCTCTATGTTGAATAGAAATTTAAAATCCCTAACTTGTTGCATAATTCTTCAAATCTAGCTTTTTAGAGACCGTTAGTTAGTAAATATGCAATTTGCTTGTTGGTATGTACCCAGATCAACCAAAACTGTGATTGCTCTGGCTACTGCATGATTCACTACCATTGAATATTGGAGTTGACTCTTGGATGGCAACCTTGTCCTAATTTCATTAGCCGACACTTGCTCACACTTCTCTGTCATTTGCTTGGACAAGTCTTATAGTAATTTCTAAGTACTTGCTTCATGTTCTTCTATTGACAAAATTCCTTGATCTATGCTGTTCATAACCCACTGCTCAACCAAGTTGCACACCTAGACCTCCATGTCCAGCCGCGAGCATGTTGCCTCAACATTGTGTCTGAAGATGATAGCCATGCTACCATTTGTTAGGAAAAGAAAGAAGATTATGAGAAAGGGATGGGGTGGGATGAACTGAGTTTCTTCATTGCTAACTTTCTTGCCTTGCTTACGATTCCATTTATTGCCAATTTGGTTAAAATACTTCCTCTAATTTCAGCTGAATTTGTGATTACTCGGACCAACTCATTTGCTTGTTACAATTATCTAATGTATGATCAGGCATGAAATATTATCCTCGTATTTTAAGCACACAAAATTGTTAGATTTACAATTTGAAAGGGAGAATCCATTCTTTGATGCAGAAAATATTGAATAAAAAGAAGATTGATTTATACTAGGAAGCACGGATACGCCGATTTTGGTGGCGTATCTGTGTCCGATACGTATCGGACACGGACACTCGCTCCGTGCTAGTACGTCCGTGTCCGACACGTTTTTTTTTGGGCGACACGGCTAGACACGGCGGGATATGGCTTTGACACGGCGGACACGACTGCTACGCGGGACGCTGCGTTTTGCATAAAAAATTTGACTAAATCCTTAATTCGCAAACCATTCAGCAGTTCGAACGTTTTCGGATCCTGCAATCTCTCCCCAGTCTCGTTCGTCGCTCTCGTCCCTGTCCGTGCTTTCTTGTTTGTGCCGTCGTGAACCCATCCATTCTCAACTCGCAAATCGTGTCTTGTTCTGTGTTCTGTGGTTGCTCAGCTCGTCGATCCAGTTGAGGTTCTTGACTTCTCGTCCTTCACTCGTCTCGTCTTCTCTCTTCTTTGCCTTGAGTTTTGTTTCAATATCTCACTCGTCTTCTCTACCAACTGTGATAGCATGAAACTGGAGCATATTTATTATTTTTTATGTTTTTGCTTTTTTTAAAGTTTGATTATTATTTATATTATTCATTTAATATCTTGCTCTCCATATGCACAGAACCTGTTGCTCTCTGTTTATTTTAAACTTAGTTTGAGTATAATTCTCAATGGTTCTGGTCCTGTCTTATTTTAATTTATGTTTTTTCCTTTTTTTTAATTATATATGGCTGCAACTAATAATTTTGAGGGAAGTATTAATTCAACAGCTCGTAAATCTTTTATGAATGAGCTACAAAAAGAATGTCACTGTGGTTACTTTGTATTTGGTTGAATTGTATGCATTTTTAATAGTTGAATTATTATTTATATTTATATAAATTTTTTTATATATCCCTGTTCTTGTATCCTAAAATTTTTAAAATTTGCCGTATCGCCGTATCGTATCCGATACTCGTACCCGTATCTGTACAACCTAGATTGATTATCAAATTGCACTCTATAGCCTGTTTTGTGTGTTATGATACTAAAACCTAGGTTTGGATTTATTTGAATAATGAACATATTTTTTTGTTTATTCATATAGCTCAACCATTACTTTCCATGCTTCCTCCTCTTTCTTTTTGTTAATTTCCATGTCACTTAATTACCCTCAACAAGATAACTTCCTTTTTAACTCATTGAAGTAATTTTTTTAAATCTTACAGCTTTATGACATGCAATTTGAATTGAACGAAATAGAAGCAAGGAGAGAACAATATCCTTCGATTGTATCTTTCATTAACTTGATAAATACTCTTGTTGCTGGAGAGAAAGACACGAGCGATAGAGGGCAAAGGTACTTTCCCCCTCATCTTTCTGCTTTTTGGTTTTTTTTTTTTTTTATGATTTTACTCATCTTGGATGTTTCTTTGTATTTTTTTTGCAGATTTATTGGCATCTTTAGGTTCATCTATGACCATGTTTTTGGGCCATTCCCTCAAAGAGCTTATGCAGATCCTTGTGAGAAATGGCAGTTGGTTGGTGCTTGCCTTAGACATTTCCACATGTGAGTGGTTTCATTTCTGTCGATTGAAAAGTTATTGACATTATACGTATTTACCTTCTTTGATGTAGTTCACCATTCATATTTGACTATCATTTTAGTCCTTTCTGTCTGAATATCATTAACAGGCGTCCAGACTCTTCAGTAGTATATGTCTGTAGATGGGTTTAAATTGTTTTGCTTGTCATACTATAAGTGGAGAATGTGAAGTCGTAGAATTTTATTAAAACATAGACATTGCAGGATGCTAAGCATGTATGACATCAAGGATGAGGACATTGAAGGCGTAGTTGATCAATCACGACTTTTAACTGCTAATGAATCATCATCACTTCAGACACAGCTCCCTGTTTTAGAGTTGATAAAAGTATGTGCTTTTCCTGCTGTTTGTTTCTATTTTTCTGCTGAGAATTTTGTGTATAGCATGTGGAGTGGCCTCTATATAATAATGAAATGTTGTTCTATTGAGTGACATCTTTTATCATTGGTTCTAAATTTCTAAGCTGTATGGGACAGTTGACCTTATAACTTTCTATGCTTTGCTGGCCAGTAATTATGATGGGCTGTAATTTGGTCCTTTACCTTCAGGTGAAGCCCCCAGTGCTTTCCTTGATTTGTAATGCCAACAGTTCCTTCAAGAACGAATATAAAAAATGGTTGTTTTTTCCTGGCAAGCTTATTTATGCATTTAGAGATTTAAATATAATTTAAATTTAAATATTGATGGCTGAATTTTTAGTTATGAAACTTTTTTGTCCGCAATATAATTTAATGAAATTTAAAAATGGAGTTTTTATGAATCAAACATTAAAAAACGGAGGTATAACATTCTTTGCTTTCCCATTAGGGAATTGAATCGTAATCCGCTTGTGAATTATAATTGATCAGCTACTGTTTGGTGTTCAAGTTCAGATTATCTTTAGGTGCTTTACATTTTGGATTTCAATTTTAGTTTGCTGGTTCTCTTATTTTTTATTTTCTAATTTGTTTCAGGATTTTATGAGTGGTAAGACTGCTTTCCGAAACATCATGGGTATTCTTCTGACAGGGGTGAATTCAATTATAGCTGAAAGGAGTAGTCAAATATATGGGCAGCTTCTAGAGAATGTAGTGCAACTTTCTTTGGAAATTTTAGTACTTGCCCTCGAGAAGGATTTACTTCTTTCTGATTATTGGCGACCTCTATACCAAGTAAGGTTTTCACTTTTCTAAATATGCTAGTCAACAGTTTGCATTTGTTTTAAAAAATCACTTTAAACTGTTTATTTTATCCTCTCTTTTGGTTCATGTGTTTTTAACGTTGTTTGTTATTTAAGTTTTAAATTTTAGTAAAGGATGCTATCAGTAGTGAATGGTTCCACGCTGCGTAATTAAATATTTGTCTAGTGAAAGTCATATACTGTTTTCTAGAAGTCCATAATTGAATATCAAGGCCTTTTATAAAGGGACCATGATCGTTGTGCCACATGAAACTCTGGCGGCTTTGGCAGCACATAATTATTCTTAACATTGTCATTCGGATTATAAGTGTAGCTTGGTGATCATGAAATCCTGCAAGCATCCTGACGTACTTGACTGGTTCTGTTTTTATTTAATTCTAAAGTACATTTAATGTTGACCTTTGTGTTGTAAAAGATTTATATCAGTAATAGTAAGTTACCCATTCATTAAGGGAGAAACAATTTTGATGTGAATAACTCCAATTGTGTATTTGGGCATGAATGTTTGGTGGAAATCTGTATAATTTATTAAGATTTGTGCTTTTGGTATTTTATTTTGAATTTTTAATTTATATTATCTTTTAAAAGTTAGATTTTCTTTATTTTAGAAACTATAAGGCATATAGGATTATTTTATCATGTCTAGGGTTTAGTTATCCAAAAATTTTGATTGTTGATAGAACACTATAGTGTTATGTAATTTATGTAGTTGACCCAACCTTCTGGGCTAATGTTGTTTGTTGTTGTCGTTGTTGTTTGTCTTGGATTTAGTTATTCTAAAATTTCAATAAATATTATCCTATCTGTGAGAATGCAATGCAAAGCTTATTTCTTATTCATCAATCTAGTCGATACATATGGAGGGAGAGAGAGAGATTGACTAAGTCGTACAGAATCCTATGTCTGAAACTAAATGATAAGATACTAATCTTTATCCTAGAGATAATGCTGACTATAATGGTAAGAATAAACTAACAGATAAGGATTATATCACAATAGAATAAAAGGCTCAAGTAAGAATCCTGAGCACTGTGTACTGCTATTTATAA
Organism: Prosopis cineraria; assembly: GCF_029017545.1. Lineage (NCBI taxonomy): Eukaryota > Viridiplantae > Streptophyta > Magnoliopsida > Fabales > Fabaceae > Prosopis > Prosopis cineraria. The sequence continues at coordinate 1,663 of NW_026556132.1, read as the reverse complement.
TAAAGAATGGGTACAGAGTAAAGGAAAAGATGATGACAGCTGTACAAAGGATAAGAATGAGTAAATACAAGGAAGAGAGGATTATTCTAGAGTGTGTGTGGCACGTGATTTCTAAATTTATTTCTAATTCGCTCCTTACTTCTAACCCCACTTTCTCGAAATGATGGGGCTTCTACAACTCCTAATTTTTCTTTTAATTTCCAGAACTTTGCATGAGGTAGTGCCTTTGTTAAACAGTCAGCAGCTTGATGATTAGAAGGCATACACTGAACTCTGAGTTGCTTGGATAAAATTTGATCATGCACCTTATGAACATCTATCGCAATATGCTTTGTGTGAGCATGAGACAGGATTGGATGCCAAAGTAGTAGCACTTGTATTATCACGCCATATAATTGGTTTAGGTTTCATCTTTAGTTTCAACTCTTTTAGTAAAGATCTGATCCATGAAATTTTAGTAGTTGTATTAGCTAAGGATTGATATTCAGATTCTGTGCTTGATCTCACAACGACTTCTTTCTTAGATGATCATGAAATTGAAGAATCACCAAAGAAAACACATAAATCACCTACATATCTTCTATCATCTGGGTATGATGTTTAATCTGCATTAGAGTAAGCACATATAGGAAAAGAATTGTTAGGCTTGATGTAGATACCATGATACATAGTCCCTTTGAGATATCTCAGTAGACCTCACACCTTTTCATTTTGCTTTAGTTTTGTTAGAGTAGGGTAGATGTTATTATTGTATCCATTGTAGGTTATGTATTGAGTATGTTCGTAGTATTATGTACGGACAAAGCATCTTCTATGATAGGTTGTATAGGGTAGGCTATATTAATAGGCTTGTAATCACCTCAATTATCATTGTGTAATTGCAATGTGCCCAAGTTTTATTGGGGGATGCTATTTTTGACTGCAAACCTACCTAATCAACTGTATATCTAGTCAAATGTTATTCCTTTGAAACCTCCCTCCATCAAATATACAAATTATTTTTTGCATCCCTTATTGAAACCAATCATCCATTACATGTCTTTGGTTGCACACCTTTGCCCATAACCACCAAGCACTACACTTGACCCTTGAGCTACCAAATGTAGATTTTTAGCTATTTTGCTACTCAGAAGGATACGATGCTTTGACCCTATTTTAAAACGCACCTTTGTTAGCCTTAATGTCACTTTTCATGAGAGATTACTCCATTTTTATGCCAATCCTTCGATATAGGGGGGGAGAACATAAGTGAATTTCAAACTTCGAGAAAAGAACAACCTAATAGAGAATAGGTGTTTCTTGAGCGATGGTTTTCACCAAATGAGCCAATACTATCACCACCATTACCCCCCCGCGTAAACCATTACCTTCACCTACCCTACTAACACCTCTATCTTGTCTTATGCCACCCCTTGAGGAAACACATGCAGAGTTGTAGACAAGAGATGTAGAAAAACCATAAAAGGGAGAATTGTCTATTTACACTTGGAAAGAAATTGAAAAAACAGTGAGTAACTTGTTCCTAAAGCCCCAAGAGAGTCCGAACTAGAGGTAGCTCTTAAAGTAGAAACTCATGGTGACACAGTAAGTTGGGGCAAACTCCTAAACCCCAAAAGCTAGATGGTATAGAATAGGTAAGTGAATCTACTGATATGGAAGAAAT
>NW_026556131.1:0-41562 GCF_029017545.1 Prosopis cineraria | reverse complement strand
ATATTTCCATATTGTAATGTAGCTATGATGCCTTTTGTATAGAGTTGTGGTTTGGATGCATGCTGTAGACTCAAGTTTATTTATTCTATGGTTAATTTAACTATTTGTATGGTTTATTGGATTGGATTAGGAGTCATACATGCAACTGTGCTAACTTGGATTGTGGAATATAGAATGTGGTCTTGTGGATTCAAGTTTTTTTTTTTTTTTTTAAATGGGCTCTAAAGAAATCTAGATGTGTTTATCTAGTAACAAAAAGCTTTTGAGAAAATTGCAAATATTCCATATACCTTTGAGCCATTTTTCAACACCCCCATCAGCTTTGAAAAACAAGATACCTCCTTCAACTTTCACCTATCAAGATTTAAATTCTTCTATCCATTTTTTTTAAACTAAACACATTGATGGAGATGTCATCTCAAACTTTGTCGTTTGTCACATAATGGGCTATCATTCAGTTAGAAATAATACATGGCAGAGTTTGAAGTAGAATCTTTAACAGTGGAGTCAAAGAAATTGTGCAGGAAAAATTTAAGTTTTGAAGAGTGATGTTAAAGACGATGTTTGCAGATGGCATAAAGTTAATGATATACTTTCATTTTCTCTAAACAAATTATTGTAAGAAAAGGACATGGTGGTTCTTACCAGATAGACTCATTGATGTAGCCATAATCAATTCGATAACTCTTCCTCACTAACTTATTTGAGAAATATTCCATGCCATTTATGTAGGCTTCTAGAGGAAGAGGGCGGATTTCAAGGGAAGAAATTCCAGGAAATCTACTATATGAGGAAGCAAGTAAATAGAAGGGTAGTGTGTCTGTATTAATTGTCCATAGAAACTCTTCAGTCCATGGATAATCTTTGGTAAGATTTCTGAATGAATGAGAAAGATTTGCTCATGCCTTTTCATATATAGAAGTATAAGTTTTCATCTTATTTTTAACCAAAAAAAATTGCTTGCTTTGACTTATGTATGACTAGCTTGACATTATTAATTCATATCAAATTAATTACTCTAATATGTTATATTGTTCTTAATTTTTGCATGAGAATATATTGTTTTTTCTAAAGTGGTTGGTGATCTTTCATCTCACTAAATATGCTGCTATTCAAGGAATTTGGATTTGGCATGTGAAAGAAGTTAAATACTAAAAATTTCTGAATAAGAAAATGACAGAGACAGATATCTGTTGAGAAAAAGCTTGCAGAAGGGAAAAGAACACAAAGCTGGAAATATGTCTTGGTTTGTTAAGTGACAGAATCATTGAAAGTAGAATAATGAAGAAAGAAACTATAGAATGATGAAGAAAGAGGACAAATTGAGTTCAGGTCCTTCAAGAGAAATGATGACAAAAGAAGTTTTGTTGAGTCAAGTTAGTCACAGTTGGAATGTGAGAGTTAAAATCACTATTATTTCACACGGGTTAGTGATGAATGTTAATTTCTAATTTCTTAGAGAATTAAATTGAGTTTTGTTGTAGATCTAAAACTCATCATCAATGTATTATCAAGAAAATTACAAGTTGTAATCACATAATCCTAGAATTTGATTGTTTTGTGGCCAGTAGGAACATGATAATGATGTTATAAATTTAATCTATATAATCTATGATTATGTTATAATTGTTGTTTCTAACGTGTATTTTTTTTCCTTTATTGACTTTAGGTATATATTTGTTTATTATGTGTTAGGTATTTAAATGTTCTAAGGAAACCATAGAGTAGGGGAAAGGAAGAATGTGTCAATTTAGTATGAGTAAGGTACTGGGCTTCGATGGTAATTCACTTCCTTGTCTTATGAAGGTAAGAATGATTCTTGCAACCGGATATCTTGCTTTTAACATATGAATATCTACTTTCCTTTATGATGTAGGTACCATGCCTTTATTGTTTTATTCTCAGGAAAATTACAGTTTCATACTTCCCTTTAGAATAACACCATAATAGAGGTAATTTGTATGCGTATTGTAAAGTCCTTGGGTCCGAATTATACAGTCTCATCTCAACCTGTGCTTTACCATTTCACCACACAATCAATAAAGCCAAAATTAGAGTATATTCATAATAATAGGGTTAACGAAGCATGAATACATTCAAAAGACTCAAAATATAACAGTTTCCCAACCTAAAAATAGGCCATGCATCGCGGTGTGTAGCTTGTGTGCCATGGCATGTGGCAAAGAACACCTACCTTATTTCATACTGTGTCATACGCTGGTGCACCTGTCTAAAATTTTGCTGTCATTTTGATAGCAAAAATGATGAACTTCTAGCGTGTGTTATTTTCACATCCAATATCCAATTAGAGTGATTCAAGCGCTTATACAAAACTTACGATGTGTACTAGCTAATGGAACAAGTTCGGACTCGATTTGATGATCTGATCTAAAATTAGACACCCAAGTGCAAAAAGATATTTTTTCTTTCAAAAACACACCCCCCAAGTGCTCAATTTGCACTTCTTGTTCCGTTAGACCACTTTGAGCCTTGAACTAAGTCCAAAAGGACCACATACACTTAATTAACATCATATATATCAAATATCACATAAATAGCCCATTTTGGCCTCTTAAAGCCACATCTTGTGGTTTTATATGAGGAAATCAAATATATAGCAAAAATTCACATATAAAACTAGACTTGTTTCACTTTTCATCCTCTGACTCTCACATATAGGGCTCCGTCTCACCATATGGTCAAGAATCACATATGTACTTGACTCTTTCAAATAGAATTCTATCTCACCATTTGTGTCAAGTTCTTACCATTTGTGGTAAGTTCTCATACAATTAACATAATTCACATTCAATTCACAATCAATACACACTCATCACATATATACACTAGTGGAACAAGTTAGAACATCACACGTTTGCTTGTTCGTATTTTAGCCTACCCATGTACCCTCTTTAGGGGCATCCCCAGCACAATGCATCACATATACATATATACAAGCAAGTTTCACAATACCATCCATTTTCTCATATTGACAAACAAATATGCATCTTAGTTGGCAACTTAATTCTATCAACACATTTATACATTCATATCTACTCATAGGCAGTCATAACACTACCAATTGAGGTAACTCTTTTCTTGTTTCCTTTCCCGGCCTTCTCAAGCTCTCTTTACCTGTGTTTAAAAGTAATAGAATGAGATATACGTCCTAATAACTTGGAGGTAACCTCAATTATTGATTAGTAAGCAACATCATAAACAAGTGATAAAGTAGCATGAGTAATGGTAAAAGCAATAATATATGCATATATAGGAATTCATTCTCATCAATCTCATTATACGCATACAATGCAGTCTAATTCCCCCTGGTAGAGTAAACTCTACCCCTGGACTAGGCCCTCCAGTCACCAAGAATAGGGCCCACCATACCATTGCTCAGATCAGTCATTTTTATATGGGTGGTCTTCTAGGTTGATCATGGTGGAGCCTAGCTCTATGCTCTGGATTATCAGGACTTTTTAGCCTTATGCAGAGTAAGACTATGGCCGCCTACCTTAGTCTAGGGTAACCTTGTGGATCATTCAATATTCTAGGTCTGTCATGTAGAGTCAAACTCTATGCTCTTGGATTATCAAAATTTCTTCTCCTAGGTCTGTCCTAGTGGAGTCAAGCTCTGCGCTTTGGATCATCAGGATTTCTTTACCTCTTCATAGTAGGGCCACATTTCCCTATATCATAATCCAGGGTATATCTCGTGGATGTGATGCAAGTCAGTACACACGTCACTTCTCAAACTCATTTCAATTAATATTCACACACCGCATGCATATACTTTCACACTATTGCTACTCTATGAGTTCACAATACAATGCACGGAGTTATATTAAAATACTTACAAACAATTTCACAACAAACAAGTAAAAGGCTTACTCCAGTTACTTTTAACCCTTACTACTAAGGGTTACCAATCACATTAAGCTCCAAAGGGCGCAGATTGTCACGAGCAACTTCACAAGTGCTTAATCTACATAACAAAGTGCCCCTCAGTCAATTCTCAACACAATTCATAGGTATTAATTCGGTTAAACTGAATCACTTGACACATAAAACAGTTCAATTGAACCATTTTCAATTCACTTATTCATTATTTATGATCACTAGCCCTATAGGTTAATCAAACAATCATAATAACTTCCTAACACATTCATCCACCTAATTCACCTTATTGACCTAACTTTTAGGTCATTTTGAGCCTAAATGTTCAAAACTCAATCGTTCAACTCCATACTAGTCATACAACCTTAGTTTTATATTCGATATCCTATCTTAACCCTTTCTTTTAGATTACAACACCTTAGAATCTCATGGTTCGATTACTCAACTGATGAAATTCAATGAAAAAGAGGTAGTATTGAAGCTTGGGATTGCGCTATACTTACCCAGCAAGTAATCAATCGAAGCAGACTCCCGAGCTCTAGATAATGCTTGCCCTAACAGAGATGGCTCCTCTTGCTCTCCAAACATATCTCCAGCCTCCTCCCTTCTATTTTCATGAGCTGTTCATGTTAGCTTTAAATGATTTTTGGACGGTGTGCCACGGCACATGCAACCTTTGCCACGGCGCGTGGCATAATGAGAAAATTCTTACTTGTGCTTGTACGTTCTGTCCCGGATTTCCTCTCTATCCTTTCATCCTATCAATGCAACACCCAAACAACACAAAATATCAACTCCACACTCAAACCACAATCAATTCACTAGTTATTAATTTATCCTTGATTAGCAATTAGTTTTTAAGATTGAAATTCAGGATGTTACAATTCTCTCTTCGTTTAAGGGAATTTTGTCCCCAAAATTCAAACACAAGCCTAACTCACCTTACGGAAAAAATAAGGGTATTGCTTTCTTATACTCTCCTCCATCTCCCATGTCGCGTCACCCGAAGCCATTCCTCGCCAAAACACTTTAACCAATCAGATAGTCTTATTACACAACAACTACTTCTCTTAACATCCACTATCTGTTCTAGTTCAATTTTGATAAGTTAGGTTCTCCTGAAGCTCAACTTTTTTTGGCTCAATCACATGTGATAGATCCGGTTGATATTTCTTCAATTGTGACACATGAAACATCATGTATTCTGGATAGAGGTGGAGGTAAAGCAATTCTATATGCTATAAGACCTACTCTACTCAAAATCTAGTATGGGTTTTATATAGCGAGGTGTTAGTTTCTTGGCCCTTATAGACCTATCAATGTTGGCCAATGGCGAAACTTGGAGAAACACATGATCTCCCACTTCAAACTTTAACGGTCGACGTCACTTATCAGCATAACTCATTTGATGGCTCTAGGTAGTAAGAAGCTTTTGCTATATAACTATGATCTTTTCGGTGGTTTGATCCACAATATTAGGACCAATCACACTTCTCTCACTTAATTCAACCTAACACAAGGGTGATCTACACCTTCTCCTATATAATGCCTTGTACAGTACTATTTGAATACTCAAGTAAAAGCTATTATTATAGGCGAACTCAGCTAAAGGCAAATGGCTATCCCAGTTGTCTTTCCACTCAAGGGCACACGATCAAAACATGTCTTTAGTCTGTATTGGCGCTCTGTAACATCTCAAAAATTAACCTAAGGTTAATTAAGTTAATTTAGTGCAAATGAGTAATTTTTGAAGGAATATTTAGATATAAATAATTTTAGTTAGAAGATTATTATTGGATTTAATTTAGATTAAATTCTAAGTTATGATTTTATAGTAAATAGAAATAGTAATAATAATATTATTATAAAAAAAGAAAGAAGAAGAAGGAAAAAGGACATAAAATAAATTGAAAATTGAAGAGGGGAGAGAGAACTAATTTTTGCTTTGGGTGTTGAGGTGTAAATAATGCCAAAAAAAAAGTAATCTAAAGGGGTGGGGTGGAAATTTTCATGCGTGTGTTTGGTGTACATTATTATTATTATTGTAATAATAATAATGAGAAGGAAGAAAGACGTGTAGGCCCCCCAGTTTTCTTTTGAAAAGCACACATCTGATTCTTTTCTTCATTTCCTTCATTCTTCTTCTTCCTTCCCTTCTCACCGACAGAGAGCGAAACAGAGACAGCGAGCGTGACGCCTGCAGTAGAGCTGAAGTAGAAGATAGGGCTCCATATTAGGATACTTCAGATGAGATTTTAAGTATTTTAAGATTAGGTAAGTGTTCTAAACATTTTTTTTAATTGTTTTTCCCTTTGAATTGCAGATTTTGATATTTTGAAAACCTAGGGTTTGAAAGAGGGATGATTTGATGAGTAAATCTGATTATTGAGGTTGTTAGTAGTGTAATAAATATTCTAGAGTATTATTTTGTTGATAGAATTAGAATTTGAGGCATTTGAGTTTATCCCTAAATCCCTATGGGTAGATTTTTGGTTAAATCTGAAATATAAATTGATTTGTTGATATTTAGATGATTATTTGAGATGAGAAATAATATTATGGCTATAGAATCATGATTCTAGGCTTGAAATCAAGTTTGCAATTTTGGGTATTTTTATGTGCGAATTTTTGGAATAAAAAGGGAAATTTTGATATTAGAAAATTATTTGAATGAAATTATTATGAAGGAGACGATTGAACCTAGTAGATAGATTCAAATACATGAAATTAAATTTTAGAACTTAAGAGGCTAAGACTAAGGTCTTAAAAAAATGAAATAATAAAATAAATACTCAGGTGTTAGAGTTTGAGTGAAAATTGTGTTAATAATATTATTGACACATTGGGATATAATTAATTGTAGATTAATTTTCTTTTGACACCATTCAAGCTTTGGAAAGCTTTGGAAGTGTTGTAACTTGAGGGGTAACCTTTGACCTCTCAAAGGTTGAGGTAATCGGGGGAAATATATTTTATGCATTTGTATGTTAATTAATTATGTTGGTGAAATAAAAGAATATATATATATATATAGATATTACATATATATGTCTAAATTTTGAAATGGTTTATTTGTAATGCATGTGGCTTTGTTGAGACTCTATGACTTGTGATCAAGTTAATTATGACTTGGTGTGAGTAATGAGATTGATGGTTGTTGATATGTGTACTCTACTCTTGATTATGAATTGTGGATTATGCATAGTGATGAATTGTATGAACATGTTGAGTTTTATATGATGCTAATGTGGTTTTGTATGATAATATAAAATTGATGCAAGAGGCATGATTGAATATGATGATTCTTGATGTTTGTTGAGCAAAAAAGTTGATGAGCATGTGGGATAATTTGAATTAATATATGATTTTTTGAAATGCATTTTCTCATGAGTATGATCATATGACGGGAGTTCGCCTTAGTGAAGGAATTAGCGGTTATGCAAAATCCATATGGTACTTGGCTATTAACTAATAATCTTAGGGTTATAGCCGCTACTTACCTTGTAAGGTATTGTAGCATTGTTCCTATTAAGGGACTTGACCCCACTGGCCTACCTGGAGTTTTGCGTAGAGTTAGTTTTGGGTATGACACCCCATAGTGTGTGATTTAGGGGAAACCATGTTCATAAGTGAGTAAGGTAACCCTGACCTGGTAGCCCCTCATAATATGATTAAGGCCTTGGGTAGTCTCACCACATGGACGATCCCTTTCGGTTGTTGGCCCACACAGATTTCATGTCAGAGGAAATAAGGGGGGATATAAGGAAGAGATCGGTCATGTATATTATTACTATCATGTCATTGGAGTGATTGATGGCTATGTTGAGAAATGATTATAATTGTAGAAATGAGAACATGTAGTAATTATGCGAATAATGTATATGTAGCTATTTGTGCAAATTTTGTACTTGACTTTATTCTTAAAATTATTTACATAAGTTAAATGTTAATGTGATTAACATGTTATTAATGTGATTGTTTGAATGGTCACCTTGATAAATTTATTGGCCACTTGCATTCATGATTAATTATCATGCATTTGTAATAACTTAGAGATACCTTGATTACTGAGTGGTTGTATTCACCTCTCTCTTTTAACATATTATAGGAGCTAGCTCATCTCAGAAGAACAGAGAAAAGGAGCATTAGGCCAAGTGATAGTAATCACTTCTGTAGGCCTTTCTCTTTTTATTTTGATATGTGTATTTAGTTTTGATATTGCCAACTAGGATAATATATTCTTGATCCATTTGCATTATGGGTTTTGTATTGGGGGAAATGTATTTTGGGCCTTGGGGAATGTGGTTTGATGCTTGTGCTATATAATGGGCCAAAATATTGTGCAAGTGGAAATAGTTAATATTGCCTAATTTGAGAACTTGAATGTTGTTATGATCTCCCCTTGTGTTTTTTATGTCCAAGGGTGAGCAGTTGATATTAATTATATGCGAATAAAAGGAAAATTCATGTATATGATAGGCTATTGATGAATAGATGATATATAGAGTATGAGATTAGGTATAGTCATTGTGATAAATGTAATTGAGACCTTGACCTCCCGCTGCCAGTTATGGAAGGGTTTGAAGTGGCCAAGTATTATGTCGTAAATATGTATATATGTATTGTAGAGTAAGGCATAGAGAGAAAATAAAAAGGGAAGCTCTTCTTCCATGTTGATGTGTTTCCTTTATCATGCTTTCGCATAAGTTTAATTGAATGATATGAGTTTTTGGAATATTTTAAAGACTTGGGATCTCTTTATATTGAATTGTTTGTAAAAATATATATTAAGAATTTATTTAGATTAATCTCTTATAGGATAATCCTTTTGGGTTAGTCTTTGATTTATTATAGTTAGATGATGATAAGTCCTAATTTAAGATGGCCCCTTACACGTTCAATTTGTCTATTAGTCGGTGGATGGTAAGAGGTACTAAACCTCAACTTGGTATCTATTGTCTTCGGCAGCGCTCCCTAAAACCTCAAGTAAATTGAGGATCTCTATTTGACATTATCCTTGGGTACACCGTGCAGTCTCACTACAACTCATATACTTCTGCATACCTTTCCACATCATAGGTGGCCTTAATTGGCAAGAAATATACTAGCTTGGTCAATCGATCTACAATAACCCATACAGAGTCATATCTTGCCTGAATTTTCGGTAGACTAGATACAAAGTTCATTGAAATGCTATTCCACTTCTACTAGGGAATCTCCAGAGGTGTAGCATCTTAGTCAATCTTTGATGCTTGATCTTCGCTTTTTGACATGTGAGACACCGGTTCACAAACTCAGTAACATCTTATTTCATGCCTTGTCACTATCAATGCTTCTTTATGTCATGGTACATCTTGGTCACATCAGGATGCATCATGTATCTACTCCGACGAGCTTCTTCTAATAGTCCCTTCTGATATCCTCACTCGTTGGTATACAAATTCGGTCTTTATACAGATGAACCCATCATCACTGAAGTAAAACAAAGTAGTACGCCCTTCCTCTATATCCTCTTGCGTAGTTGTAAAAAAATGTGTCCCTCTTTTGACCTTTTTGAATCTCTTTCCAAAACTCATTGAAAATAGTGGTTGAGTGAACTGCATTCAAAGTATAATCTGATGCCTCAAGCTACACCTCTAGCAAAGGCAACAACAATTGATGTTCTTGAACCATCAATTCAGCCACATGTAATGATTTTTAACTCAAAGCATCAACCACTACATTGGCTTTCCCTGGATGATACTTAAACTTAAAGTTGTAATCTTTTAGGAACTTCATCCATCGCCTTTGCCTCATATTGAGCTCTTTTTGATGCACAAGATACTTCAAACTCTTGTGATCACTGCACACATTAAACTTTATACTGTTGAGATAATGTCGCTAAATCTTGAGAGCAAATACTACAATTGCTAACTCCAAGTCATGCATCGGATAACTCTCCTCATGAGGTCACAACTATCTAGATGCATACGCCACAAATCGGTCTTCTTGCATTAACACACACCTCAGACCTTTCAAAGAAGCATCTGTGTAAACTTCGTAAGGTAATTGTGGATTGGGAATTATCAACACTAGTCTGAGGTTAGGTTTTCCTTAAGCTTCACAAAAGCAGCTTCACACTAATCAACCCAAATGAAAGGTTGATCATTCCTCGTCAATCAAGTCAAAGAAACAGTAATATGTGAAAATCCTTAAATGAACCTTCTGTAATAGCTTGTTAAGCCCAGAAAGCTCCTCACCTCAGTCATTAAACTTAGTCATTCCCATTGTAAGACTTCATCCAATTTGTGAGGATCTACTGAAATATCCTTAGTTGACAGCATATGTTCGAGAAATTTTACCTCGTAGTCAAAATTCACACTTACTCAACTTGGCATATAAGTAGTTATCTCTCAGAATCCTTAATACAGTTCTCAAATGCCTTGTCAATACTAATAGCATTCTTCTCTAGAATCATTTTAAGAGAAAACATAGAAAATATGAGAAAAAAATATTTTTCCCATATCAAATATGATTTTTTCCCTAAAAAATATTAACAACAGGGAATGAGACTCGAAAATCTTAATAACCAATATTAAAATGCAATCATGTATGCAATGTAAGTAATCATGTGATTACTAAGTGAGCCATAGAAAACAATTTCAAACATGTTCCAAATAATACAAAACAAGTCCAAACAATATGCATGACCGCCCACCTTATTTCCTCCTTTCTCTGGACCTCTGTCCACACTTAGCACTAACTAACTTGGCCAAAGATAGGTTAGTCCAAGCCCTAACAAACTACTCATTAAATCTAATGAGGAGCATATCATGTGGCACCAAACAATTAAAAACATTTTCCCTAAACGTTTCTTTCAAACCTGAACAAGTCATGCATACAATTAAATCACAAGGTATAATTTCCAAACAATTAATCATACTTTCAAACATATTATTTCTATACAACATATACATATACATCTTTCATCCCACTTGAAAATATTTTCATAAATTAAAATACACATTATCCTATTTTATTCCAAACAAATATTTTCAACAAAACATAGGCACACAATCAATTACATAACAGATACAACAACAAATTAGTAGAGGTTGTCTCGATGCCTTAACAAAATATTTCCCATATAGATGGTTCCTCACCACCAACACCTTCTACACCACAATCTACACATAATTTAAACATATAATATTACCCTAATTATAGGGTTAGGTACAGTGAAACTTCACACCAAATCATATATTTAACTACCCAACAACCTGAGTCTTCCTTAAATCAACTTCTAAATTCCATTTTGTTATTATTATCACCATATATTGTCATTTTGATATCTCCATTGTTATATATCGTCTTCACATTCTTATTGTTATATATTTCATGTATTATGAGTTGCATATTACTATTGAATATTAGATTTCAATTATAATCTCATTAATTATATTGAAATCATTTATTTACTATTTTCGTACTTCTATTATTATCCTTATATCTCTAATTAAGATTTTTTTAAATTTTTTCTGTTTATTTATTTAGCTTCCTATCGCAAAATATCTTCTATTTCCCATAATTTTTATTTTTTTATGATATCATTTATTTATTTATTTTAACTAATTTATCATATCATTTATTTATTTTATAATTATTATTTTAATTTATTTTTCTTATTCTTATTAGAGCCTAGACAAAATAGGGTGTTAATTCACATGTGTATTTTGATTAAGGGGTTTATCTTCAGAAAAGATGGGTAATTATAAAATTAACAGATAATTTTAATTAATTATATATCATAGTATGTTCAAAGTAGTTAAATATGTCGTATAAAAGGGAAAGGGGATTAATTTCCTTCATATATTTACTTACCTAAGTAAATAGTAGACGTTTTAAAGCGAAATTAATTAATTAATTAACTTTTCAAATTACCAGATCTGCAAGACAGCCCAAACTTACCCGTGATTTTGATGAACCATAAATGAGAGCGTTAGCAATCCTACATCTCAACTAAAAAAAACGGCATTTAAATGAGCAATAGCTTTTGCATGTATACGTTTGACATGGCATTAACTGTAAAGTGTAAACTAAAATCATTAATAAGATAGATAGCCTGCTTGTGAGTCAGTCACGGAGTTGCTTGGCTTTTTCAGTATAAAATCTATTTCAGTTGCATCATTACAACGCCAATTAAATAAGTTATATCATGGCTTCCTTGTTCCTTCTCGTCTTGCTGTTTGCACTACTCACCCCTTCAGGGTTTGCCCATTTCTTCAGTCCACCAGTATATGAGCCCCCTATACAGAATCCCCCCATTGAGAAACCACCAATTTATAAACCACTCAATCACAAACCTCCTATAGAGAAGCCACCAATCTACGAGCCTACTATTTACAAGCCCCCGATCGAGAAACCACCCATTTACAAGCCTCTCATAGAGAAGCCGCCAGTCTACCAACCTCCTATTTACAAGCCGCCAATTGAAAAACCACCCATTTATGAACCTCCAATTGAAAGCCCGCTAGTTTACAAGCCTCTAATTGAGAAACCACCCATTTACAAGCCTCCCATAGAGAAGCCACCAATCTACCAACCTCCTATTTACAAGCCCCCAATTGAAAAACCACCCTTTTACGAGCCTCCAATTGAAAGCCCGCCAATCTACAAGCTTCCAGTTGAGAAACCACCTATTTACAAGCCTCCCATAGAGAAACCGCCAATCTACCAGCCTCCTATTTATAAGCCCCCAATTGAGAAACCACCCATTTACGAGCCTCCTATTGAAAATCCGCCAGTCTATAAACCTCCAATTGAGAAACCACCCATTTACAAGCCTCCCGTAGAGAAGCCACCAGTGTATCAACCTCCTATTTACAAGCCCCCAATTGAGAAACCACCCTTTTACAAGCCTCCTCTTGAGAAGCCGCCAATCTACAAGCCTCCAATTGAGAAACCACCCATTTACAAGCCTCCCATAGAGAAACCACCAATGTATAAGCTTCCAATTGAAAAACCACCCATTTACGAGCCTCCTATTGAGAAGCCACCAATTTACAAGCCTCCAATTGAAAAACCACCAATTTACAAGCCTCCCGTAGAGAAGCCACAAGTATATCAACCTCCTATTTACAAGCCCCCAATTGAGAAACCACCCTTTTACAAGCCTCCTCTTGAGAAGCCGCCAATTTACAAGCCCCCAATTGAGAAACCACCCATTTACAAGCCTCCCATAGAGAAACCACCAATCTACAAGCCTCCAATGAAAAAACCACCCATTTACAAGCCTCCAATAGAAAAGCCACCAATCTACCAACCTCCAATAGAAAAACCTCCAATTTATGAGCCTCCAATTTGGACAACCCCAGTTGAAAAACCACTAATTTAAAAGCCTCCAATAGAAAAGCCACCAATTTATGAGCCTCCTAGTTTTAAACCCCCACTAGAGAAACCTCCCATCTATAAGCCTCCCATTTCCAACTCACCAACAGAAAAGCCACCAATTTATGAGCCTCCCATTTACAATCAGCCACCCATTTACATGCCCCCAGTACAAAAATCATCAGTTAACAAGTCACCCATTTAGAAACCCAAAATTTGGGGAGTCTCCCATACAACGGTTTCCACATATCAACAAACTTGCCATTTACGAGCCTCTGTTGCCTCCCCCATCAATTTACAAGCATATGTAAAATAATAATTTGGTCTTCACGGTCTCAAGTAGAACATAACAACGTCTCTCTTAAATACTAACGACTTATATGTTTGGCACCTCGCATCTCTCACTTTGCAATACACGAGTAGATTAGCAGCAGGAGTGAGAAGACTTGAGAGGCAATGTGCTGTATTTTGATTTCTTTTTATATGAAGTATGCTTTTATCTTTTATTAAGTTCCATTCAGTTGATATGCTCATCAAGTTAACGATAACGATCCTTGAAAAATTGCTATACAGATCGACTGTTTGAAAATTCCAATGCAAGGAAGCCATCATAATTGCCATCACTATAATATCAAATTCGCAATCCGAAAAAATTAGTGATGGCCGGATTGACTGACCGATCGAATTTGCAATGGGATTTGCAATTTTTTTTTTTGTCAATAAATCAAAGCTTCCATCAATAATTTTGTCATATTTTAGTGGTGGTAGATCATTTTATATAGTTATGATGAGTTATTGATTGGCCCCAAATTTGAATGGATATTTTTAATATCATTTTCTCATAGGAACGATTTGTAGAATTGTGCTTCTTGTTTTTTTTTTTTCAATTCGTAGTCCAATCTCACTCACATGTCCTGTTATTCGTCATTAAACAAACATAATAACTTACTTAATTAGTTAGTTAACTAGTAAAAGAGAAAATGTCAATTAAGGATCATATAAAAGACCCTGTATTACATTTAAGACCTCATATTATTGAAATTCAAATGATAGATCTTGGTCCTTAATTGTAATTAAAAATAATATTAAGAATTGATAAAAAAAAATATCCTTTATCAAAGAACAATCACCATTCCCAATGGATTTATTGTAGGCTAGTAAAATCATTTATTGGAGAGGAGTTAACTGCGGTGGCTGTGGTTGCAACAGTGGCTATGGAAGTTTCGGCAGGATAAGCTAAAAAGGTAAGAGATAGTTAATAAAAAAATGATGAGAAAGAAATATTTAATAAAATGCATGAAATATTTAATAAAACATATCACAACTTGAACTATATTCACAAATCTCATAAGTCATATGGTAAAAGTACTAACAGCTTCAGACATAGTCTTCATCTCATCAGGAGGGAGGGCATGGAACGAGTACCTCTAGTACTTTTACATCTACCACCACTCTCACATGATCTTCTTGCATTTGCCTATGGTGGATAGTTTGTCTCGAAGTGTGAACGCTACCAAGAGTGACCAAACATCTATCAAGGTCCTTTAGATATAGCTTACAAAGTTCATTAGTATTTCCCACTAAAGGGCCCTCTGACACACGTCCAAGAACATTAATATCTTTCGTGCTATGAAATCTAAGAGACTGTGTATGAGGTGCATCAGTAGTTGTCTCTTGTTGTGAGGTCATAGAGGTCATCATCTCCTCTTTCATTTTTGCAAGTTGGGCTTCCAAGCAGACTTCCAAGCAAGCTTCAAATGAAGCTTCGACATCCTTCATTACTTGTTGCCTTATATTTGTCATTACACTTTCCAACTCCTCTCTCATAATAATACTCGGGCTACTAGAGCATGCAGGTACTTCAAAGTAATATGTGATTCCCACACCAAATTCAACACCTCTAGCACACCCCGAATGCTCTGATTTGCCCAAGATGTCATTTCTATCCTCTGGAGCAAAGGATCCTTGATCTTGTTGTTCCTTAAGAGCCTCATATAACAAACAGAAAAAATCATAATGAATAATTGAATTAAAAAATTAAATATTACTTACAATCATTTCAGCAGCCTCGTGTGCCTTCTTGCCTGTATACCCTCCTTTCTTGTATTAATGACCATATCTCCATTTAGCCTTACAAGAACTTATTTGGACCATTTTATACACATTAAGAGTCTCCATATGCATTCATTACATATTCTTAGTGTAAATTTGCCTAATTGTTCAATTACATGCATAAGGGGCATTTTGGTCATAAAATTCACTTTTTCACCAAAGTAGGGTTAAGCTAGAAATTTATGGTTTTTAATGGGCTCAAATGATTTCTCAAATTATTTTTTATATGTTCATCTTAGGTTGAGAGTTATTAAGAAAAGACAACTTTTTAACATTGTCTCCCTAATAGTTTTCAATTAGCCTTTGACTTTAGTTCAAGTGCATGCTTGTCTACATTTATGTCTTGTGAGGCTTTCATATTCATTTTTCCTTAGTAATTTTAATACTTTGAATGAATTTATCTTAGTCTAATTAAATAAACGTTACGTTATGATTATTTGATTTAATTGTAACCTAGGTGAATTAATGTGACAAATGAAGACATAATTCAAAGCAATCAAATAGAGCTTTTAAATGGAAAAAGAGGCATGACATTATCAGATTTAGAGAGGTCCAAATTAGGCTTGGAATAATGCATTGTATTCTACATTGGAATTGTCATCAATTTTCTTCCAAATTCACAAGTAGTTTTGGCTAAGTGGATAATTAGTTGAAAACCACAACCCTTTGCAAGTTTCTATCTCTTTTCTCTCATTTTCTATTAACCAATTTTGTGCAATTCATATCTCTCACTCTTTTTTCTATCTTCAAACATTTTCTCTCACTTTCTCACTTGTTTTTCAATTTTTCCATCCAATCAATTACCCATATCTCTCTCATTTCTCATCTAAATCACACAAAATCACATTCATTCTTCTCCTTTCTCTCTAATCTCATCCAAACACTCTAATAAAATCAAGGATTGAAGGCTAATATCATCATTGGAAGGAGATTAAGGGTTTAGCCACTTTGGTTCTCAATTTGGAAGCTTTGAAGATAATGATGGATTGCTAGATTTCTCAAGGGATCCTAGAGGGAAGATGGACGGAGGATGAATCAATAGGCTTCTAATGGATAAGACTTTCTAATTCACTTCATTTCTCTTATTTAATTTGATGTTTAACACTTTAGTCTAGGGTTATTCTATAACTGGTTTGTAATTCTAATTGGAATTCATTTTGAAGTAATGAGAGATACTTGTTTGGTTGATTCAGCCATCTCTAGAAATATACATAATCTTGTGTTTTTCTATTGATGATTCTTTTTCTTTGCTCTTATATAGTCTTGTGAGTAAGGTTAAAATATTAGAGAGAACTACCATAGTCTTAGGGTTCAATCTAACCATTGATGTGCCATGGTTTCACTAGGGTCTGTCTAACCTAAACACTTAGTCATTCTAAAATCAAACTAGGGAAAGAACCTAAGGATATTAGTGATGACTTAGGGAATTAAACTAGCTAGATCAAGTTTCTTAAGATAGTCTTCATAAGGAACTACTAAGAGGCCAAGAAGAGAAATCAATCACTAAATCCACAATTAATAAGATAGGTAATGATTTTTCTACTATCTAAACTCTAGGGCTCCACTTTATTAAAGGGTATTCACTTCACTCATTCTTTAGTCTAGGTTTTAGCATTTTTGTTCATTATTTAGTGGCTAAACTCTTCAACTTATAGGTAATTTGTTCACTAAATAACTTCATAATTAAATTGAAACACTCACTAGGGAGATGACCTAAGGTTGACCCTATATTACATTAGGGTTAGAACTATTATTATTTTGATAAGTGTGCGATTAACCCATTCAACAAGAGATAGTGGGTATAAGAGAATAGAAGGATTGAATTTAACTTCATGTTTGAATGATGCAACTACTTCTTCTCATGATTTGTTGATGAGTTTGAAATCTCTACTATTCTTAAACTTGAAATGCTTGAGAAGGGTATATTTTCTTGTGTTGTAGGTACTAATGTCATTGAGACCAAAGCTATTGGAAGAAAATTCTATACTTCCAAAATCCAAGGCTGTGGCTATAGTTTAGGCACTTGAAGATAAGTTGAATAAAAAGTGAGGCGCTGTGAGGGTTGAAAAAGAGAAAAAGCAATTAAGGAGCCTAAATTTAGCAAGGGGGCTATGAGTTCTACACCCAAGTTGGACTTGAAGAAAGTCATTCTTTCTTGTGTGGAGCCATCTACCTTCGCGTTGAAGCCTTTGCCATCCAATCTCAAATATGCATATCTCCTAAGAAGCTTTCAGTAATAATTTCTAACTCTCTATCTCTTAAAGAAGAAAGTGCATTGCTTGATGTTTTAAGAAAGAATAGGCATGTTATTGGTTGGACTTTAGTTGATATTCCTAGAATATACCCTATTGTATGAACTTATAAAATTTTTCTAAAGGACAATGCTAAACACACCAGGCAACTACAAAGGATACTTAACCCATTAATTTTAGATGTTTTAAAGAAAGAGGTAGTTAAGTTGCTTAGTGCTAGGATCATATACCCCATAGTTGACAATGAGTGGGTATCTCCAACTTAAGTTGTCCCTAAAAAGGGATGAATTACTGTGATTAAAAATGAGAAAGGAGAGCTTATCCCTACTAGACTTCAAAATTCTTGGAGAGTGTACATTGATTATAGGAAGCTTGATAATATGACTAGGAAGGACCATTTTTCATTGCCTTTTAGTGATCAAATGCTTAAGAGGTTGGCTTCTAAGTCTCATTATTGCTTCCTTGATAGTTTTAGTGGATACTTTCAAATTCCCATAGCTCTTAATGATCAAGACAATACCACTTTTACATGCCCCTTTAGTACTTTTGCTTATAGGAGGCTGCCTTTTAGTCTATGTAATGCACCTGAAACTTTCCAAAGATGCATGATGTCTATCTTTTGTGATTTCATTAAAAATAGTGTAGAGGTTTTTATGGATGATTGCATAGTATATGGCGAGTCTTTTGAGTCATGCTTGCATTCTTTAGATAAAGTGCTTGATAGGTGAAAAGAAGCTTATGCTTAACTTTGAAAAATGTCATTTTATGATTGACAAGAGCATTGTCTTGGGTCATTTGACTTCTTCAAAGGGCATAGAGATAGATAGGGCTAAGATTGATGTGACTGCTTCATTACCATACCTACTTGTGTGAAAAATTTGAAATCCTTTTCAGGACATGTTGGATTCTATTCATCAGGATGATAAATTAGGATTTAGCAAGGATCATATTCACCATAAAATATGACTTATTCCTCAATAATCATGATTTAGTGAGGAAATAATTTTCTCATTATTTCCTCACTAAATTTGTAGCTAAATGATGGGTCACTAATAATTAGCAAAGAATAATGTTTTCCTCAATAATTTAGCAAGAGATTAGTAAGGACCTAATTTCCTCACTAATAGTAGCGAGACCATAATTTCCTCACTAATCTTATATTTTTATCATGACCATTTAGATTGTCATCGCAATTTCCTCGCTAATAAATTTTATTATTTTATTATTAGTAACAAAATAGCAAGGCCTTTTTCCTTGGTAACAAATTAGTAAGGAACTAAATCCTCACTATTTCCTCACAAATTGGTTTAATTGGAGAGAAATAATTTCCTCATTATTTCCTCATTGAATTGCAAATTGGTTTTATAAGAATCAAAATTTTGGTTATAAATAAATCCAATTCAATCAAGCAATTGACTCGCAAGTGAAATTTTTATTAACAAATAATTCAATCCATAAACAATAACTGTATAAGAAATTTAAAGTACACAATATAATATAAGTTTGCCACATTAAAATCCCTGCCAAATTTAAAGTACACAATATAATCCCTTTAAGCCAATCCTTGTACACCCTACCAAAGCCTCTCTCCTAATATAGATTTAGCTCTGAAATTTCTAGTTGCTACCTTTAGTTCTTCGAAAGTGAAATCTATCAAGTTTGCCACATCCAATATCTATCCATTAGGTCACCTCTCCACCTCTATTTATTCATGTCTACAAGCCATTAGATTCCTTACAATCAAAAGAGGAATTATTGCAAATAAACTAATTAAGTTGTCAAGAAGAAAAGTGTCAAATGCAAGCTACAGAGAAATACACTTTACCATGGTAGTGGGTAAAGAGACAACACAAATACCTTCATGCTTGAGTGTGTGCTCATCTAGCCCGGTCCCCATATGCCACAACCTACAAGGAAAACATTTGTATTCTTCAAATGTTTGTACATAATATGGTTATTGTGAATTATTTATATTCTAGCAATTCACACAACTAAGTTGAGCTAAGTAGAGTATCTACCAAGAAAATAACTATCTTTTGCAACTCCATTAAATCAAAAGAACTAGAAATTATAATTGTTACAATTGCCTATTTGTAATCATAATCTTTCCTTAGCATAAGTATAGTTTTGTTTAGGTACTTTACAATAAGGGGCATAAAATGTATGAAAGGTAGTTATTTTCCAATCAACAAAATGTCAAGAGAATCTAGCTCAAAATGCAAAACTTTAAACATACAAATTAAATCCAAAGTCATCCATTCAAATTAAATGAATTATACTTGAGTACGTGTAACATCCTGAATTTCAATCCCAAGAACTAGTTGCTAATCAAGGGTAAATTAATAATTAGGAAATTGATTGTGGTTTAAGTATGGAGTTGATATTTTGTGTTGTTTGGGTGTTGCATTGATAGGATAAAAGGATAGAGAGGTAATTCAAGACAGAACCTGTGAGCACAAGTAAGAATTTTCTCACTGTGCCACGTGCCGCGGCGCACCATCCAAAAATCACTTAAAGCTTATGTGAATAGCTTATGAAAATAAAAGGGAGGAGGCTGGAGAAGCGTTTGAAGAGCAAGAGGAAGACATCTCTACTAGGGCAAGTATTATCTGGAGCTCAGGAGTCTGCTTCGATTGATTACTTGCTAGGTAAGCATCACGCAATCCTAAGCTTCAATTCTACCTCTTTCTCATTGAATTTCATAAGTTGAGAAATCAAACCATGAGATTAGGAGGCATTGTAATCTAAAAGAAAGGGTTAAAACGAGATATCGAATATAGAACTAAGATTTTGACCAATATGGAGTTGAACAGTTGAGTTTTAAGCATTTAGGCTCAAAATGACCTAAAAGTTTGGTAAATAGGGTGAATTTGGGTGGATAAGTGCGTTCGGAAATTGTTATGATTGTTTGAATAGCTTATAGGGCTAATGACCATAAATAATAGATAAGTAAATTGAAAAGGGTTCAATTGAACTATTTTATGTGTTAAAGGATTTTGTTTAGCTGAAATCAATGCCTATGAATTGTGTCGATAATTGACTGAGAGACACTGTGTTATGTGGATTGAGCACATTTGAAGTTACTCGTGAGAATCTGTGCCCTTAAAAGCTTAGTATGATTGGTAACCCTTAGTCGCAAGGGTTACTATTAACTAGAGTAAGCCTTTTACTTGTTTGTTTATAAAATTGTTTGCAAGTATTTTAATATAACTACATGCATTGTATTGTGAATTGATAGAATAGCAATATTGTGAAAGTATATGTATGTGAATGTGCGAGTATTGATTGAAATAAATTTGAGAAGTAACACGTGCACTGACATGCATAGCATCCACAAGATATACCCTAAATTATGGTAAGGGGAAATGCGGCCTTATTATGAGGAGGTCCAGGAAGTCCTGATGATCCAGAGCGTAGAGCTTGACTCTACTAAGATAGACTTAGGAGAAGAAATCCTAATGATCCAGAGCGTAAAGCTTGACTTTGCCATGACAAACCTAGGAGATTGAATGATCCACGAGGTTACCTTAAACTAGGATAAGGGGTTGTCATCCTACTTTATATAAAACTAGGAAATCCTGATGATCCAGAGCATAAATCTGGGCTCTACCATGATCAACCTAGAAGACCACCTATATGAAAATGACCTAGTCTGAGCAGTGGTATGATGGGCTCTATTCCTGGTGACTGGAAGGCTTGGTCCAGGGGTAGAGTTTACTCTACCGGGGGGAACTAGGACTGCTTTGCATGAGTATAACGATATTGATGAAAATGAATTCCTATATATGCATATATTATTGCTTTTACCATTACTCATGCTACTTCATCGCTTGTTTATGATTTTATTTACTAACCGATAGTTGAGATTACCTTCGAGTTACTAGGATGTATGTCTCACTCCATTACTTTTGAACATAGGTAAAGAGAGATTGAAAAGGCTGGAAAAGAAAGCAAGAAAAGAGTAGCCTCAATTGATAGTGATATGACTCCCTATAAGTAGATATGAATGTATAAATGTGTTGATAGAATTAAGTTGCCAACTAAGATGCATATTTGTATGTGAATATGAGAAAGTGGATGGTATTGTGAAACTTGCTTGTATATATGTATATTTGATGCATTTTGCTAAGGTGGCCCTGAGGAAGGTGCATGGGTAAACTCAAATGCGAACAACCAACCGTGTGATTTTATAACTTGTTACACTAGTATATATATGTGATGATTGTGAATTGAATGCGAATTGTGTTAATTGTATGAGAACTTAACACAAATGGTAAGAACTTGATACAAATGATGAGGTGGAGCCCCATTTAGAAGAACCGAGTACATATGTGATTTCCGACCATATGGTGAGACAAAGCTCTATTTGTGAGAATTGGAGGATGGAAAGTAGAACAAGTCTAGTTTCATATATGAATTTGTGCTATATATGTGATTTTTTTCATATAAAACCATAAGTGTGTAATGTGGTTTTGAGAAGCCAAAATGGGCTATTGATGTGATATTTAATATATATAATGTTAATCAGGTGTATGTGGTCCTTTTGGACTTAATTTAAGGCCCAAAGTGGTCTAATGGAACAAGAAATGCAAATTGAGCACTTGGGGTGTGCGTTTTTGGAAGAAAAGTGACTTTTTATACCTGAGTGTCTAATTTTAGATCAGATTGTCATATCGAGTCCAAAATTATTCCATTAACTAGTACATATCGTAAGCTTCATGTGGATGCTTGAATCATTCCAATCGAATATCGGATGTGAAAATGGCACACGCTGAAAGTTCATCATTTTTGTTGTCAAAATGACAACAAAATTTTAGACAGGCGCGCCACAGTGCATGACGCAATATGAAACAAGGCAAGTATGTCACGACACACATGCTGCACGCCATGGCGTATAGCCCATTTTTTAGGTTGGGAAATTGTGATATTTTAAGTCTTTTAAATGGGTTCATGCTTTCATTAGCCCTATTATTTGAATATATGTTTTAAGAAGTCAGGATCCCACGATTTTGAAAACAAATTAAGGGCTATTACTCTGATTTTGGACTTATTGATTATGTGGTAAAAAGGTAAAGCACAGATTGAGATGGGACTTTATAGTTCGGCCCTAAAGACTTTACAGTTTGGTATCAGTTTTTTATGGTTTTGATCTATTTGGACCTTGCATTGCATTAGTTGGCAACTTTTATATATTCATTACTCTTTTTTAGCCTCTAACACCTATTTACTGACTTTTTCTACCTTTACTCTAAAGGAGGGAAAAAAGGTATGTGAAGCTACTGTAGCTATATTGTTGCATTGCTATAGAGCTATAAGACAACGTGGTAGAGTTCCACGACGCACACGGGCTCAGCATGCCTAAGATATGCAAGATTTGAAGCTCCCACCGGAATAACCTCATGGTAATGACCCTATCATGGCACATATACTAGAAGTCATGCTGAACATTCAGAGAAGTCTAGCAAGCCATGATGCCCTGAACCGTAATAGGGATTACAAGGAGCCAAGGCTAGAGCAAGAGGCAAGCCTTAAGGGTGAAGAGAGAGTAAAAACTGAGCAGCAACTTGAGATACAGTTTAGTGGGCCAGTGACCTCCCATGTTGTAGGGAGTAGACCAATGACCAATAAGGAAGATCAACAGATTCCCATAGACTGAGTCTAGAGGACTTTTTTACGATTGAATCCACCAACTTTTGATGGCAACATAAAAGAGGGAGATGTTAAGAACTGGATCAAGAAGATGGAGACCATTTTTTAGGTTACTTTATGTTCCTCTGAGCAATAAGTGGCATTGGCTATTGTGTAGTTGATTGAGGATGCCAAACATTAGTGGCATTCGATAAGACCCTCGAGTGGTAGTCGGCTCAATTGGGAGCAGTTCAAAGTGAGATTCTTTAACTATCACTTCCCTGTGACTTTTAGAGATGAGAAAGAAGTGAAATTCTATACTTTGTAGTAAGGAGAGTTGGATGAGGAGTCATTTATGAGGAAGTTCAACCAGCTTTCTAAATTTGTAACTTATCTACATGAGAAAGATGATAGCAAATAGAGAGCTAAGAGTTGAAAGAAAAGATGCCCCCTGAGTATAGAAGGCAAATTGCCTTGTTAGGAGAAGCTACATACGAGGAAACTTGCAACCAATTTTGAATAGCTGCGAGGCGAGGTCGAGAGGCAGATGTTAAGAAGAGAAGAGATAACTATGAGTAGTTTTCCATTGCATTAGGCCCAACTGGAGGGGTATCAAAGAGAAGAAGTTTTGGTGCCAGTGGTTCTGGATCCTCGGGCACGAGGATATTCAATAAAGGAGCACAATCTCGAGGAGTAATTGGCTAGGGCAAAAGGTTTAATAGGGCTAGAGATTCTAGAACTCCACAGCAATCGAGTCAGACTACTACTGCCCTTACTTCTCGTGTGAGCACTACGTGCTCACCTATGTGCACGATTTGCAAGCAAAATCATCCTAAAATGTGTTAGGCATACTACATCTGTGGTGGTATGGGTCATTTTGTGAGGGATTGCCTCAAGAATTGAGGGGGAGCTTTTGAGCAGTGGCTAGCATTGCTAAGACTAGTTTACACTATTTCTCGAGAGGAGGCTCAAACAGTGCCGAATTTGATCATAGGCACAATTTCTATTTGCGAGCAAAAAGTTGAGGTTCTATTTGATTCGAGAGCTACTCATTCATTTGTATCGCATGATTGTGTAGAGAAGTTAGATTTGCCTATGCATGAATTGCCCTATATTGTTAAATTGTCTACACCCTTTGGACTACTGGATAAGACTAGTAAGGTATGTAAAAGAGTTGAGTTATGCTTTAAGGGTAGAACTTTGGTGATAGATCTGATCCTGATTCCTATGCAAGGATTAGATGTTATTATTGGAATGGACTAGTTGGTAGGAAATAATGCTACCTTGGATTGCGCCAAGAAGATGGTATTACTACCAATTCATGTGACACCTACTATGGTTTCCATAATAATCGCCAATCAGCTAAGATTGTTATCAGTAGTACAAGTTGAGAGGTTGGTTTCTAAAAGTTGTCAAGCCTATGCAGTTTTCTTTATGATGGAAGGCAGCGGCAATAGTGACAATATTGATAAGATTCAAGTGGTGAATAAGTTTCCAGAAGTGTTTACGGATGAGGTATCAGGTTTGCCACTGGAATGAGAAGTAGAATTCTCTATTGATTTGGCAACTGTACCGAGCCGATTTCAAAAGCACCATATAGAATGGCTCCTTTTGTATTGGTAGAGCTTAAGAAGCAGCTTGAAGAGTTGCTAGAGAAGGGTTTCATATGCCATAATGTGTCACCATAGGGTTCGCCAGTCCTGTTTGTGAAAAAGAAGGATGGCAACCTATGATTGTATATCGATTATAGGCAACTGAATAAGGTGACAATAAAGAACAAGTATCCATTCCAAGAATAGATGATTTGCTCAATCAGCTAGTGGGAGCTTCAGTGTTTTCTAAGATTGATTTGCAATCTAGGTACCATCAGTTGAGAGTAAATTCAAAGTATGTGCCCAAGACAACATTTTGTACTCGATACAGTCACTTTGAGTTTTTGTGATGCCATTCAGGTTAACAAATGCACTTATAGTTTTCATGGATTACATGAACTATATATTCCGTCCCTTCTTAGATCAATTTGTTGTCATGTTCTTAGATGGCATACTGATATACTCTAAGGATGAAGAAAAGCATGCAAGGCATTTGAGAACTGTATTAAGGATTCTGAGAGATAACTACTTATATGCCAAGTTGAGTAAGTGTGAATTTTGACTACGAGGTAAAATTTCTCGAACATATGCTGTCAACTAAGGATATTTCAGTAGATCCTCACAAATTGGATGAAGTCTTACAATGGGAATGACTAAGTTTAATGAAAATATTTTAATTTATGAAAATATTTTCAAGTGGGATGAAAGATGTATATGTATATGTTGTATAGAAATAATATGTTTGAAAGTATGATTAATTGTTTGGAAATTATACCTTGTGATTTAATTGTATGCATGACTTGTTCAGGTTTGAAAGAAACGTTTAGGGAAAATGTTTTTAATTGTTTGGTGCCACATGATATGCTCCTCATTAGATTTAATGAGTAGTTTGTTAGGGCTTGGACTAACCTATCTTTGGCCAAGTTAGTTAGTGCTAAGTGTGGACAGAGGTCCAGAGAAAGGAGGAAATAAGGTGGGCGGTCATGCATATTGTTTGGACTTGTTTTGTATTATTTGGAACATGTTTGAAATTGTTTTCTATGGCTCACTTAGTAATCACATGATTACTTACATTGCATACATGATTGCATTTTAATATTGGTTATTAAGATTTTCGAGTCTCATTCCCTGTTGTTAATATTTTTATAGGGAAAAAATCATATTTGATATGGGAAAAATATATTTTTTTCTCATATTTTCTATGTTTTCTCTTAAAATGATTCTAGAGAAGAATGCTATTAGTATTGACTAGTCACATGATTATTTAAATAAGCAATGGATGGCCATTGCTTTATGTTATGTTGATAGGGAATGAAGTATTATTGAGCGTTTTACAAGTGTAGCCCATGTTATAAAGATTACAAACATTGTTCTTTTAATTCCACAATTGAGAAATAGTTATTTAAATGAGGGTTAAGCATATCAAGTATTCATGGGCAAGGTTATGATGGTGCCAACAATTTGCAGCGTGAATTATCCAGTCTACAAATTCTAATTTTATAAGTAAATTCACAAGCATTTTATGTGCAATATTTTTCTCATCAACTACAACTTACATTAATTGTTGTAGCAACAAAAAATCATATTCAAGTTGCTGCATTTTTCAATTTAGCATCTACTAGATAAAATGTTCTTGGGAGTCCTTGTAATTTTTTTGACATGATTCATGAAACAGAAAATAGCAGAAATGAAGGAGACAATGGAACTAAAAGACATGGATTCTACGCTAAGGTAAGTCATATATTAGTAAAAGAAATACAAGCATGGCGTCACGCGCGTATGCATGTGATGTGGAAAGATATGATGGTCCCGATGAGGATGACATGACACGACATTGCCCGCAGGTGGGAATGGATTGAAGGAAATAAAACTTCATTCTAATATGTCAAAAAAAATTTTTCATAAAATTTTCTTAAAATAATTCAAGAGAAATAGTTTCTCACAGAAAATTTTAAGGGCTTAATTTTTTTTTTCTTTTGAGAGAAAATCTAAGAGAAATCTCTTTGTTTCTCTAAAATTTTTGAAATTTTCACTTAGAATAATTCTTGAGAAAAATGCTATTAGTTATGATGAGTCACATGATTATTCAAATAAGAAATAAATGTTGTTGCTTTACGTTATGCTTACAGGGAAGGAAGTACTGTTGAGGGTTTTACTAATATAGACCATGTTTCAAAGATTACTAACATTGTCCTTTAAATTCCACAATTGACAAATTGTGATTTAAATAAGGGTGAAGCATATCAGGTATTGATGGGCAAGGTTATGATGGCGCCAGCAATTTGTAGCGTGAATTTTGTAGTCTTAAAAGTATAATTTTATAGGTGAAGCCATAAGCATTTTATGTGCATTACTTTTCTCATCAACTATAACATAGGTTAATTGTTGTGCTATTTAAAAACAATAATCAGGTTGCCGCAATTTTCAATTTAGCATCTACCAAATCAAATGTTCTATCAATACATTGCCTACAGGGGGGAAGGGATTGGAGGAAATAAAACTTGGTACAAATACATCACAAAAATTTCTCAAGAAATTTCTCTAAAACTATCCAGAGAGAAGTTCTAGCATATTATTCAAATTAAATCATTTTGTCTTTGGTAATAGTTTCTCATCAAAAATTTCAAGATAAAAAAATTTCGTTCGAGTTTTTTCTTTCTTAATTTTCTATTTTTGAGAGAAAATCCAAGAGAAATCTCTTCTCCCTCAAATTTTCAAAGTTTTCATCTAGAATAATTCTATAGAAAGATGCTATTGGTCATGACAAGTCACGTGATTGTTCAAATAAGTAATAGATGCGGCTGCTTTCCATTAGGTTTAAAGGGATGGAAGTATTGTTGAGCATTTTATAAGTATAGTCCATGTTACAAAGATTATTAACATTGTCCTTTTAATTCCACAATTGAGAAATAGTTATTTAAATAAGGGTTAAGCATATCAAGTATTCGTGGGCAAGGTTATGATGGCGCTAGCAATTTGTAGTAAGAATTTTATGGTCTTGAATTTTCAATCTTATAGGTGAATCCACAAGCATTTTGTGTGCATTACTTTTCTCATCAACTAAAACTTACGTTAATTGTTGTGCTAGCTAAAAATCATATTCAGATTGCTGCATTTTCAATTTATCACCTACCAGATCAAATGTTCTTGGGAGTCCTTGTAAGTTTCTAGACTTGATTCGTGAAAAAAAAAAGCCCAAATGAGGGAGACACTGGAACCAAAATGTGCGGAATCTATGCCAAGGTAAGTTGTACATTAGTAAAATAAATACAGGCATGGCATCGTGCACTCATGCAAGTAATGTGGAAAGACATGATGATAAAGAGGAGGATGACATAGCACGACGTTGCCTGCAGGTGGGAAGGAATTGACATAAATAAAACTATTCAAAAAAATTTCTCATGGAATTACTCTTAAAAACTAAGCGAGAGAAGGTTCTCACGGACTTCTCCGAGGAAAGTTCTCAAGGATTATTCTAAGAGAACCATTTTCTCTCGGAATAATTCAAGGGAAATAGTTTGTCATAGAAAATTTTGAGAGAAAAAAGTTTCCTTGAAGTTTTTCTTATTTATTTTTTTTTCAAGAGAAAATCTACGTGAAATCTCTTTAATTTTCACCTAGAATAATTCTAGAGAAAAATATTATCAGATATGACTAGTGACATGATTGTTCAAATAAGCAATAGATGCCATTGCTTTACATTATGTTTACAGGGAGAAGGAAATAAAGTTGAGCATTTTACAAGTATAGTCCATGCTACAAAGATGATTAACATTGTCTTTTTAATTCCACAATTGAGAAATAGTCATTTAAATTAAGGTTAAGTATATCAAGCATTTGTGGGCAAGGTTATGATAGCATCAACAATTTGCAGCATGAATTTTGTGGTCTTGAAAGTCCAATTTTACAGGTGAAGCTACAAGCATTTTATGTGCATTACTTTTCTCATTAACTAAAACTTATGTCAATTGTTGTGCTAGCTAAAAATCATATTTAGGTTGCTGCATTTTTTCAATTTAGCATCTGCCAGATCAAATGTTCTACTAATAGGTTGCTCGCAGGTGGGAAGGAATTGGAGGAAGTAATACTTTCTACAAATACGTGATGAAAATTTCTCATGGAATTTCTCTAGAAATTTATCCGAAGAAGGTTCTCATAGACTTTTTCAAGAGAAGTTCTCGTGAATTATTATGAGAGAATCATTTTCTCTGGGAATAATCTAAGAGAAATAGTTTCTCACCAACAATTTTGAAAGAAAAAAAATATCCTTTTTGTTTTTTCTTGCTTAATTTTTTTCCGAGAGAAAATCTAGGAGAAATCCAGGGTTGTTTGAAACTATTTTCATTTTATTATTCTTAAAACTGGTGTTTTATAGAACATGTTTTGAGAATAAAAAATAAGAAAAATTGGTATTTTTCTCATTCTCCCTTGTTCTCCAGAACAATAATCCCATAATATCTAAATTTTTTTTCTATTTTTATGTTCTCTAGTACAATATTTTATTTTTTTTGTTCTCCAAAACATTTTTTGAAAACACTTTTTCTAACAATTTTTTTTGTTCTCTTGTTCTGGAAAACAGAAAACTGTTTCCAAAATAAGTTTTCAAATAAAGCCCTATTTTCTCTCAAATATATTAGAGAGAAGGTTCTCGCAGACTTTTCTAAGAGAAGTTCATACGTATTATTTTGATAGAATCATTTTCACTCGGTATAATCCTAGAGAAATAGTTTCTCATAGAAAATTTTGAGAGAAAAAATATCCTACGAGTTTTTTCCTGCTAAATTTTTTTCGACAAAAAATCCTAGAGAAACCAATTTTCCTTCAAACTTTCAACGTTTTCACCTAGAATAATTCTAGAGAAAATACTATTATTTATGACAAATCATGTGATTATTCAAATGAGCAATAGATGTCACTGCTTTATGTTATGCTCACAGGGAAGGAAGTATTGTTGAGTGTTTTACAAGTGTAGTCTATGTTATAAATATTACTCACATTGTCCTTTTAATTCTGAAATTAAGAAATAATTATTTAAAAAAGGGTTAAGCATATTGAGTACTTGTGGAAAAGGATATGATGAATTCAACAATTTGGAATGTGGATTTTGTAGTCTTAAAAATCCAATTTTACAAGTGAATCCACTAACATTTCATGTGTATTACTTTTCTCATCAATTACAACTTACATTAATTGTTGCGGTAACTAAAAATCATATTCAAGTTGTTGCATTTTTGAATTTATCATCTACTAGATCAAATGTTCTTAGAAGTCATTGTAAGTTTCTTTATAAGCATGGCACCACACACGTATGGAGGTGATGTGGAAAGAAATGATGGTCACGAGGAGGATGACATGGAATGATGTTGCTTGCAGGCGGGAAAGGATTGAAAGAACTAAATGTTTCTTCCAATATGTCAAAAAAATTTCTCACAGAATTTCTCTCAAAGAGTATCCAAGAGAAGGTTCTCACAACCATTTTCAAGAGAAGTTCTCATGGATTATTTTAAGAGAATCATTTTCTCTCAGAATAATTTGAGGGAAATAGTTTCTCACAGAAAATTTTGAGAGAAACAAATTTCCTTCAAATTTTTTTCATGCTTAATTTTTTTTTCTTTCAAGAGAAAATCCAAGTAAAATCTCTTTTCTTGCAAATTTTCTAAGTTTTTACCTAGAATAATTCTAGAGAAAAATACTATTTGTTATGATGAGTCACATGATTGTTCAAATAAGCAACAGATGCCATTGTTTTACATTGTGTTTACAAAGAAGGAAGTACTGTTAAGCATTTTACTAATATATTTTACATTATAAAAATTACTAACGTAGTCCATCAAATTCCATAATTGAGAAATAGTTAGTTAAATAAGGGTTAAGCATATCAAGTGTGCATGGGCAAGTTTATAATGGTGCCAACAATTTGTGGTGTGAATTTTGCAGTCTTGAAAGTCCAATTTTATATGTGAATCCACAAGCATTTTATGTGCATTAATTTTCTCATCAATTGTAACTTGCGTTAACTGTTGTTGTAGTTAAAAATCATATTTAGGTTGCTGTGTTTTTTAATTTAATATCTACTAAATCAAATGTTCTACCAATACATTGCCCATAGGCGGGAAGGAATTGGAGGAAATAAAACTTTCTTACAGAATTTCTTTCCAAAACTATATGAGAGAAGGTTCTCACAGACTTTTCTAAGAGAAGTTCTCACAAATTATTATGAGAGAATCATTTTCTTTTGGAATAATTTGAGAGAAATGGTTTCTCATAGAAAATTTTGGGAGAGAAAATTTCCTTTTTCTCTTGTTTAATTTTTTTTGCCAAAAAATCCAAAAGAAATCTTGTTTCTATCCGAGAGAAGGTTTTCATAAATTTTTTCGAGAGAAGTTCTCACGTATTATTCTAAAAGAATTAGTTTCTCTTCGAATAATTTGAGAGAAATAGTTTCTTATAGGAAATTTTGAGAGAAAAAAATATCCTTCAAGTTTTTTCTTGCTTAATTTTTTTTTGGAGTCAAAATACAAAAGAAATCTTGTAATGCTTGCTTCAAGTGTTATCAAAAACACACTACAATTAAATAAACAAAGTGTAGTTAAGAAAATGATCCTAAAACTAATCTAGGAGACAAACTATTTCAACCACTAAACCAATGCCACCACAGAAAAATATACATGTAAAACATTTTAGAATAGTCTAAAGATTCAACATTTAGCACACGAAAGCAAAACTAGGCAAAACTGGGGAAAAGAGTTGCTGTCATGACAGCATTAATTTACTGTCATAACAGCCTTCATCGGCCCATTTTCATGAGGAGCCTTTTGGCAATCCGACCTCCGATCAAAGTGATTTAAAGAGTACTACTTTAAAGAGTACTACTAGTATCCTAAATTTCAAGAAAATCAAACTGTTGAATTGAAATTTAAAGAGATAATATTATGAAGTTTCCATTGAATCTCTTGATGTAAACACAGTGGTCTTCCTCATTCATTTCGAAGTCATATGAGGTTATTACTCTGTGAAACCTCACATACCACTATCTGGATGATTGTTTTAGTCCATAAATTGATCTATTTAATTTACATACTTTATCTTTTTTTCCTTTTTCAATGAAACCTAATGGCCGTTGCATATAAATTTC
The DNA here is from genome assembly GCF_029017545.1 of Prosopis cineraria. Taxonomy (NCBI): domain Eukaryota; kingdom Viridiplantae; phylum Streptophyta; class Magnoliopsida; order Fabales; family Fabaceae; genus Prosopis; species Prosopis cineraria. The sequence continues at coordinate 9,580 of NW_026556131.1, read as the reverse complement.
TTTATCCAGATCACCATTTAGAAAAGCAGTTTTTACATCCATCTGGTGCAACTTTAAGTCTAGAATATCTACTATTGCCAAAATCAGTATGATAGAATTGAAGTGTATAATAGGAGAAAATGTATCCTCATAATCTATTCCCTCTTATTGTGTATACCCTTTCACTACTAAGCGAGCCTTGGATTTATCAATTGATCCATCCACTTTTCTTTTGATTTTGAGAACCCACTTGTTCCCAATAGCCTTTCGGTCATGTGGTAAATCAACTAATTTTCATACTTGGTTAGTCCTCATGGAATTCATTTCTTCATCCATTGCTTTCTTCCATTTATCTTTAGTAGGTCCTAATAAAATTTCATTTACAGAACGTGGCTCATCATCATCTAAAGGAGTTACCATCAATGCTTCACCCTCAATTTGGAAGCACCTTTTTGGCACACTTTCTCTATTACTTTTTTAAAGTGGGGTCTCTTATGGATTTTGATTCTTTTTAGGTCTTCTGGCAGACCTTTTAGAGCTCCCACTTAGATCAATATTTTACGATGATTTAGGCCTATCTATTTGTTCTATATTATGTTGCTCCCGTGTCTCTTTATGAGACACAATTCGATCAAGTTCTCCCCTGCTGGGAAACTCATTTTCTAAAAATGTGATATTTCTATATTTAAATTCAGTTACAGTTCTATTATCATTTTCACCAATGAAAATATAACTTTTTGATTGCCCAGAGTATCTTATAAACATACATTTCTTCTTTCTTGGATTTTCCATATTTATGGGAATTTTCATGGACATATACAGCTGACCCCCATGATCTTAGGATATTTAAATTCGGTTTGTATTTTATCCATAACTCATAGGGTGTGGAAGTAATTGATTTTGAGGGCACACAAAGTAAGTATGAAGGTTGCAATCAGTAAAGCGTCCCCCCAATAAGAGATTGGAAGATTTACTTGTGCCATCATTGACCTAATCATGTCTAGAAGAGTCCTATTTCTTCTTTCAGCAACTCTATTTTATTGTGAAGTGCTAGGAATAGTTTGTTGTTTAATTATTCTTTTTTCTTCACAGATTTCTTTAAATTGGTCAGACAAGTATTCACGTCCTCAGTTAGTTTGTAATGCTTTAATTTTATTATCTATTTGATTTTCAATCTCATTAATGTATTGTTTAAAGCACTCAAGAGCTTTAAACTTTTGTGATATCAAATAGACATGACCAAAATGTGAAAAATCATCGATAAAGGTAATAAAATACCAAGCTCTGTGTTTTGCCCTTATACTCATAGGACCACATATTCAGAATGGATTAATTGCAATGGATTTTCAGCCCTAACACCTTTACCAAAAGGTTTTCTCATTGCTTTACTAGCTAGACAATTTTTACATAAGGACATTTCCATGTTTATAATTAGACCTAGCATTTCTTCTTTAGCTAGCTTAATCATTCTATTTTGATTAATATGCCCTAGTTTAGCATGCCAAATATTCATATCAATATTATTGGAAGAGGTGGTAAAGCAATTATGAAAATAAACTTTGTCAACAATATCCATAATAAAGAACCTTTTTGAAAGAAAAGAACAACCATAAAATGTTAAATTGTACATAATGTCAACAATCTTGTCATGAAAAATAATTATAAACCCAAATTCTAAAAGGCAAGCAATTGAAATTAAGTTTCGTCGGATGTTCGATGCATGTAAAGCATCATGGAAAATTAAGGTTTTTCCACCTCCCAAGATCAACTTGCAAGTTCCTATGCCTTTTACCTTGATCCTCACATTGTTGCCAATGTAAAGCCACTTACTTTGATTTGGCAATTGACGGTACTTTATAAAGTATCCACGATCCTTACTTACATGGTTTGTGGAGGCTAAGTCTACAATCCAAGAAGAGGAAACAGTTTTCGTTAGAAAAACATTATTGGAAACATAAGAAAAATGTGAATTCACATAATTTACAAGTACCTGATAATGTCCATTTTACTTAAGACAATCCTTTACAAAATGGCCCATCTTTTAACAGGTGAAACATTTGACCTTTTTAAGGTTAATTCTCCTTTTACCGCTCTTCTTGCCCTTCTTCATGAAAGGTCGTTTGTCCTTCTTTACTTTAGGGCTACTCTTGTTATCTTTCTTTTGTTGCTTCTTGCCCCTTTTAGGCTTAGAATTTGAAGGACCACCTTTCTCGACAAGGTAAGCTTGTCCAAATAACTTGTAAGCCTCCAGACATTTAGGCTATAGCTCAAGGTGTTTAGCCACATCATTAAAGTTAACAATGTTTTCATTATGGGTTAGGTTAACTTTCATATACTCTCAGCTAGTTGGGAGCAATTTGATTACAGCCTGTACTTGCCGTTCATTAGAAAGATCATACCCGACTTCTTTAAGTTCATAAATCATGTTGGCCATCTCTCTAAGGTGCTGTCACATAGAAGTATTTGGCTTTAGTTTATAAGTGTCAAATTTAATTGTAAGCCTTCTCAGTTTGGTGGTTGAGGTACCACCAAACTTTTCTTTTAAGGTAGCCCATATGGCTTGGTAGTGGAGTGTTTCTCAAATTCATACATTAGATCGTCCGCCATAGCACTTAGAAGTGTTATTCATGTGATGTTATTTTTTTATTTTCATACCGTAAATGCCTCTTAGTCTCTCCTATGTTGAGCTGAGTTCCTTATGTAACATCCTAAAACTTCAAATCTAGAAAAATGAATTAATTAAGGGATAAATTAGTTAAAAATATGATTAATTTGTTTAATTATGTTCTTGGGTGGGTAATTAAATTTTTGGGTCATATTTGGCTCTAGATTGAGATAGGATGAAAGTTGGATTAAGTCAGGAGGCATCAGGGGGAGCAAAATCAACTTGTTACTCACTACATCGTGAGCTACGGCTTGTGTGGCTTGCACCGTGGTGCACGGCACAGCAGGCAACTTAAATTTTTAGAAATGATCAGAAATTGACAGATTTTAGGGTGGAAAACCTAGAGCACGAAGGGGGCAACTTTGGGTACTGCTAGGGCATCAATTTGGGAGGATTTTAAAGATAATTTGAGCCCTCAAACTCTTGAGTAAGTTTCCTACCCTTCTCCTCTACCTTTTCATCTCATTTTCCATGGAATTTGGAAGAGTGAGAATTTAGTTTGATTTGATTAAGCCATGAGTCCATATTTTGAAGGTTTCTATTGACTCTAAAGATTTAATTTAGGTTTATTGATCTTAGATATGTGGTAATAGGAAGCTACTTTCTTGTTTGGTGAATTTTGGATTAAGCCCTAACTTGATTATGGGATTTCGAAGTGCGATAAGTTGAGATATTGATTTTTATGTTGTGATAGAGTTAAAAGGAGACTTGAAGGGATGATGTAAACAAATTCTAATCTTGACAAGTTTATTTGTTCAGAATTTGAGTGAGAAGTGGGAGAATTAGGAGGTTATTATTAGCTAATAGTGGTTGTGTTAATTGAAAATTAACATATAGTACTTGTTGATGTAGATTGTGGTGTGGGAAGACTTACCTTGACACAAGAAGAAATTTAGTACCACGAGCAACCCTTTTAGTAACAAAAAGGTTGAGATAACTAGATAATTTGCATTGTTTATTACCTTGTATAAGTTATTCTCAAGTGCTTTTCTATGATTTGTTGAGTATATATGTATAAGTTCTTTAAAGGTTAACTATTTTAGAAAATGAGTGGAGTATTGGTTTGTAAAATTCTATATTTTTGAAGTAAATAGTAAGATTTTTTACATCGGTTTGGAAAGTTGTTTATGCATGGTCAAGTGGAGATATGTGGTGAAATGTGGCATATTAGAGGGTGGGAGGTTACCCTAGTGGAGATAGTGAAGATTAAGTCCATATGGCATTACTGGCATCTCAGGACGCCAGATGCAGCATTTACTCTCCTTAGTGCCCGAAAATGGGTGCAGTGTTGGAGACTTACTCTCCTTAGTACCCAAAAGGGTGCGGAGTTGGAGACTATAATCCTTAGCATCCGTAGGATGCGGTGTTGGAGTAACGACACCCTAATTACTTGTAATAGGAGGAATCAGTAGTTCAGAAGTGGTTTAGGACACCTTGGCCGGGTAGTCCTACCATTGGTGGTGAGCTTGGGGACCATACATGTGGTTTGGTTTTGTGAAATAGCCTACTGGTTCGGTCGGGAGTATTGGAGGACTGGATGGTTAGGGATCATGCATGAAAATTTATCATCTTATATGATGTGATTATATCACTTATTTTAATGCTTTTTTATAACTTGGCTTGTTAATTAATAATGTAGATTATCTTAGTTACTGAGATTTTTATCTCACCCCATGGTTACCATTTTATAGGTTCTACAGCTGAGACTGAGTGAGGGAAGGAATCGGGCAAGGATTTATAGATTTGCTACATTGAATAGTAATGCCTGATTTTGGTTTGAGTGGTGTACATAAACTTGTTATATGATATTATATGTTGCCAACTAGGAATGCATATCATTTTGATTGGTTGCACTTGTTTCATACTATGTTGTTGTGTATTTTAGCCTAATATGGTATATGATGTGAATATGTGGGAATTTTTTGGTGATGGGCTAAAATACCAATACAAGTGCAAGGACTGTTTTATCTATGTGGTGACAGTATAATTGTAATGTATTATGTGGCAATAGAAGCCAAATAGTGCATGTAGTATTGATTATGTGTTTTGGCCAAATTAGGTGAAATGGCCATTGAGTGGCCAAATTTTGTGTTTGATATGTTTTTGTGTGTTTGATTGGTTACTCAATTGTATTTTGGTCCATTGGACTTGGTTCAAGCCTCACAATGGCTTAATGGTATTAGTTATGAGTTTTGGGTACTTGGATGGTTGAAAATTTCTTTGAAAAACTAACTTTTATATCTGAGTGTCTAAAATTCTCATACAGTGTCAGATTGTAACAAAACTTGTATCATTAGTTAGCTTATTGAATAAGCTTCATGTGGGCATTTGAATCACTCCAATCGAATATCGGATGTAAAAATGGCGTGCGTTCGAAATTCATCTAGAAAAGCTGTCATGGACAGGTGCACCGCAGTGCATTTTGCGCAAGTTGTGGCATACGGTACAGTGAGAAAATTTGGCATTCTGTGCCACATGCCGTGGCGCAAGGACCACGAGCCGTGGTGCATAAACCAAAACACTCAAAAATAACATTTTTTGCCTTGTTTTGATGTAGTTTGCTTCCCAAAACTTTTCCATGCTTCCAATGCCTATTTAAAACATTAAGTTTGAGCTCAAACTATAAATTTAAAGAATTTTTATAGGATCCCAAATATTCCTCAATTATTTTTAAAATATTATTAGTTTTAACTCTTATATATAAAATGAGAGATTAGGAGCAAATCCTTGTCCTAATTATGATTGGTTATTGTGATTGTGTGGTGAATTTTGGTAACGTTAAGGTGGACGTTACAGTTTGGTATCAGTTTCTCGGGTTATGAGATCTGATTTTGGTGATGTGTCTATTACCTTCATTCTCATTAGTTGGCAACTTTATGTACACAACTTTTTCCCTTTGTCTCATTTCCTTTATTTCCTACTAATTCCCCTTTTCTACTTGCTTTCTTCCTTAGGAGGGGAGAAAAATGGTAAGAAGAAGCATCCAAAATGCCAGTAATTTATCGGAGAATGATGGGCCTATACCAGAGGTATAACTAGAGATACAAGTAGAACAACAATAAAGGCCCTTAGGTAATGATGCAATTCTTGAAGAATTACGGCATATGATGAGCAATACCCAGGAACTGTTCAAGACCATGACGTTCTGATCCAAAATAGAGGTCGTGAGGAGGAACAAAGGAGACAAGAGGAAGCTCATGAGAGAAAATTAGAACCATCTTATAGTTCTGGTAGTAGACCTGGATTGTATGATCGAGCATAGAGGACTTTTTCTCGGTTTAACACTCCAATCTTTAATGGAACTATGAAGGAAGGAGAAGTAGAGAAATGGATAGAGAGAGTTAAAACCATCTTTGAGGTGGTACCATGCTTTACAGAACAGAAGGTGATTATAGCCATAGTGTATCTGGTTGAGGATGCTAAACACTGGTGGAATTTTACAAGACCAGTGGATGGACGTTAGCTAACATGGGAAGAATTCAAGGAAATGTTCTTTGATAATCATTTTTCTTCAGCATTTAGAGATGAGAAGGAGGTCGAGTTCCATGCATTTTGATAGGGAGATCTTGACGAGGAAGCATTCATTCAGAAGTTTAATTAGCTTTTAAAGTTTTCTACTTATCTGAATGAGACAAATGATAGCAAGTGGAAGGCCAAGAGACTTTTGGAAAAGATGAGGCTTGAATATAGACAACAAATTACTCTGCTAGGAGTAACCACATACGTTGACATGTGTAATCGGCTCTGAATTGCAGTAAGAAGGGGTTGGGAAGTAGAAGCAGAAAAGAGATGAGATAGTTATAGGAGGTTCTTGTCCTCTCTAGGCCCTTTGAGTGGAGTCTCTTAGAAGACGGGTTATGGCTCAAGTAGTTCTGCAGCACCAGGCAAGAAGAGCTTTGTTAGAGGATCACAGATTTAGGGAACATTTGAGAGGGATGGATTTAGGAGTTCTAGTGTTCCACAACTATCCCAATAGGCTTCTAATATGCTTGCCTTGACCTTGAGTACAGCTCGACCACTATCATGTGCTAAGTATGGGTGGTCACATCCTGGGAGGTGCTGGGCATGTTTTAAATATGGGAAACCCGACCATTTAGCAAGACAATGCCCTGAGGGAACAATGGAGATGGCAGAGCAGAGATCTACTATTCCAGGACAAGTCTACACACTATCTCAGGAGGAGGCAAGAGTGTCACCGAATTTGACAAAAGGTATTATTTTTATCTGCGAGCAAAAAATTAAAGCATTGTTTGATTCGGGTACTACACATTCGTTTATTTATATGAATGTGTAGAGAGGTTGGGACTTCCTTTGCATGAATTTCCTTATGTGATTAAAGTGTCTACACCATCTGGGTCATTTGATATGACTAGTAAAGCATGTTTGAATGTAGAAGTGAAGTTTGAAAATCATTCAACCACTCTAGATTTGATCTGGATTCCTATGAAGGGTTTGGATGTGATTATCAGTATGGATTGGTTGATGGCAAATAATGCCACTTTGGACTATGCCAGGAAGACAGTTTTGTTACCGATACATGCTACACCGGCTAATATTCCTAGCGAGTCTAAGTTCTTATCAGTTGTGCAAGCAGAGAAACTAATGCAGCAAGGGTGTATGGCTTATATGGTTTTCTTCTTAGTGCATAGGGTCTATGATAGAAATATTAATAAGATTGGGGTAGTGAATGAATTCCCTGAGGTATTTACTGATGATATATCCGATTTGCCTCAAGAAAGGGAAGTGGAATTCACCATAGACCTAGTGCCAAGAACTAAACTAATCTCAAAGGCACCATACCAAATGTCACCAATAGAGTTAGTTGAGTTGAAAAAGTAGATAAAAGAGTTACTTGAAAAAGAATTTATTAGACTTAGTGTGTCACATTGGGGATCACCTACGCTATTTGTTAAGAAGAAGGATCGTAGCTTACGGCTCTGTATTGATTATAGATAGTTGAATAAGGTGACGGTGAAGAACAAATATCCTTTACAAGGATTGATGATTTGTTAGATCAATTGGTGGAAGCTTTGGTGTTCTTAAAAATTGACCTGAGGTTAGGATACCATCAATTAAGAGTGCGCTTGGAGGATGTGCCCAAGACGGCTTTTCATACCAGATATGGGCATTATGAGTTCCTGTTATGTCATTTGGGTTAACAAATGCACCTGCAGTTTTCATGGACTACATGAACTGTATATTTAGGCCTTACCTAGATTAGTTTATTGTGGTATTCATTGATGACATTCTGATATATTCTGAAAATGAGGAGCAGCATGTGAAGCATTTGAGAATTGTGCTACAAATTTTGAAGGACAACAAGCTCTATGTCAAGCTTAGCAAGTATGAGTTCTGGCTACGAGAGGTCCAATTTCTAGGACATATTGTGTCAGCAGAAGGGATTGCAGTAGATCTGCATAAAGTAGATGCGGTGTTTAAAATGGGAGAGGCCTAGTTTCGTGACTAAAATACGGAGTTTTCTGGGATTGGCTGGATATTATCGTAGATTTATCTAGGGTTTCTCTTAGATAGCTTTATCATTGACTAGGTTAACTCGAAAAGATCAGCCGTTCATTTGGGATGACAAGTGCGAGATCGCATTTCAAAAGTTGAAGGAGAAACTGACTACGGTACCGGTATTGATTATTCCTAATCCACAATTACCATATGATGTGTATACAGATGTATCCCTAAAGGGTCTAGGTGATGCAAGATGAGCGAGTAGTGGCTCATACCTCTAGATAGCTCAAGCCACATGAAGAAAATTACCCTACTCATGACTTAGACCTTGCTACAGTTGTGTTTGCACTAAAGATTTGGCGGCATTATTTGTATGGAGCAGTGTTTAGTATTTTCAGTGACCATAAGAGCTTGAAATATTTAGTGGATAAGAAGGAACTTAATATGAGGCAGAAAAGGTGGATGGAGTTTTTAAAGGACTATAGCTTCAAAATTAAATACCATCCGGGGAAAGCAAATATGGTTATAGATGCCTTAAGTTGAAAGTCATTGCATGTTGCTTATCTAATAGTGCAAGAGCATAAATTGTTGGAATCCTACTTGCATATTCAGCATGACTCACCGAAATTTACTTTGTGTAGCCTACATTCCACAGAGATTACCAATGAGTTTTGGAGAGAGTTAAGGACAGCACAGCTTGAGGATGAGTATCTGTTGAAAATTCGAGAAGATGTGAAGGAAAGGCAAACCACAGACTTTGGTTTCAGTGATGATGGATATGTTGTATATCGAGATCGGGTTTGTGTACTAGATGAGGCTGATTTTAGAAAGATAATTCTGAATGAGGCACATAAGAGTAGATATACAATTTACCCTAGAGCAACTAAGATATTCAAGATATGAAGTGGTATTGGTGGTGGCCTGGAATGAAAAGAGATGTCATAGATTTTATGTCTCGGTGTTTAATTTGTCAAAAGGTTAAAATCGAGCATCAGAGACCAGCAGGAACCTTACAACCACTAGAGATACCGAAGTGGAAGTAGGATAGTATATCTATGGATTTCATTTCGGGATTACCAAGAACCCAATCCAATTATGATTCTATCTGGGTGATTGTAGATAGGTTGACAAAGTCAGCCCATTTCTTGGCAGTGCGAATAAGTGATTCATTGGAGAAGTTGGCAAAGATCTACATTCAGGAAGTTGTGAGATTGCATGACCTAAGGTTCACCTTAAACTTTTAGAAAGCATTGCAGAGGGCAATAGGTATTGAATTATGATTCAGCATAGCGTATCATCCACAGACTGATAGATTGACAAAAAGGACTATACAGACTTTAGAGGACATGTTGAGAGCTTGTGCCTTGGAACCGAAAGGCAATTGGGATAGCCATCTTCCTTTAGCTGAGTTTGCCTACAATAATAGTTTCCACTCCAGTATAGGAAGGCTCTCTATGAGGCACTATATGGAAGAAA